>NC_034194.2:45553243-45678363 GCF_002021735.2 Oncorhynchus kisutch
TTGTCTCTCTCCTTCCTCTCTCCTCCTCCTCCCTCCCTTCTTTTCTCTCTCCTTCCTCTCTCCTCCTCATCCCTCCCTCCTTGTCTCTCTCCTTCCTCTCTCCTCCTCATCCCTCCCTCCTTGTCTCTCTCCTTCCTCTCTCCTCCTCATCCCTCCCTCCTTGTCTCTCTCCCCCTCCTCCCTCCCTCCTTGTCTCTCTCCCCCTCCTCCCTCCCTCCTTGTCTCTCTCCTTCTTCTCCCCCTCCTCCCTCCCTCATTGTCTCTCTCCTTCCTCTCTCCTCCTCCTCCCTCCCTCCTCGTCTCTCTCCTTCCTCTCTCCTCCTCCTCCCTCCCTCCTTGTCTCTCTCCTTCCTCTCCCCCTCCTCCCTCACTCCTTGTCTCTCTCCTTCCTCTCTCCTCCTCATCCATCCCTCCTTGTCTCTCTCCCCCTCCTCCCTCCCTCCTTGTCTCTCTCCTTCCTCTCCCCCTCCTCCCTCCCTCATTGTCTCTCTCCTTCCTCTCTCCTCCTCCTCCCTGACTCCTTGTCTCTCTCCTTCCTCTCTCCTCCTCCCTCCCTCCTTGTCTCTCTCCTTCCTCTCTCCTCCTCCTCCCTCCCTCCTTGTCTTTCTCCTTCCTCTCTCCTCCACCTCCCTCCCTCCTTGTCTTTCTCCTTCCTCTCTCCTCCACCTCTCTCCTCCTCCTCCCTCCCTCCTTGTCTGTCTCATTCCTCTCTCCCCCTCATCCCTCCATCCTTGTCTCCTCTCCTTCCTCTCTCCTCCTCCCTCCCTCCTTGTCTCTCTCCTTCCTCTCTCCTCCTCCTCCCTCCCTCCTTGTCTTTCTCCTTCCTCTCTCCTCCACCTCCCTCCCTCCTTGTCTTTCTCCTTCCTCTCTCCTCCACCTCTCTCCTCCTCCTCCCTTCCTCCTTGACTATCTCATTCCTCTCTCCCCCTCCTCCCTCCTTGTCTCTCTTCTTCCTCTCTCCCCCACCTCTCTCCCCCACCTCTCTCCCCCACCTCTCTCCCCCACCTCTCTCCCCCACCTCTCTCCCCCACCTCTCTCCCCCACCTCTCTCATCTCTCCCCCACCTCCCTCCACCTCCTCCTGGTCTCTCCTCCACCTCCTCCTGGTCTCTCCTCCACCTCCTCCTGGTCTCTCCCCCACCCTCCTCCTGGTCTCTCCTTCCTCCCCCCAGTGTGGTAGAGGTGTTGGAGAAGCATGGTCTTCAGAAGCCTGTTTCCTATGTGAGGAGCAGCCAGACCAGTACAGAGGAGGCTCATGCTCTCATGGTCAAACTCTGCAGACACACCGGGCGCAGGTACCACACCCACACACCCACACACACACACACACACACGCTGGGCGCAGGTATCACACACACACACACACGCTGGGCGCAGGTATCTCACACACACACACACACGCCGGGCGCAGGTATCTCACACACACACACACACACACACACACGCCGGGCGCAGGTACCACACACACACGCCGGGCGCAGGTACCACACACATGCCGGGCACAGGTACCACACACACGCCGGGCGCAGGTACCACACACATACACACCGGGCGCAGGTACCACACACACGCCGGGCGCAGGTACCACACACACACCGCCGGGCGCAGGTACCATACACACACCGGGCGCAGGTACCACACACACACACACCGGGCGCAGGTACCACACACACACACACCGGGCGCAGGTACCACACACACGCCGGGCGCAGGTACCACACACACGCCGGGCGCAGGTATTACACACACACACACACACCGGGCGCAGGTACCACACACACGCCGGGCGCAGGTACCACACACACACGCCGGGCGCAGGTACCACACACACGCCGGGCGCAGGTACCACACACACGCCGGGCGCAGGTACCACACACACGCCGGTCGAGGTACCACACACGCCGGGAGCGCAGCGTACCACACACACGCCGGGGCGCAGGTCCACACACACGCCGGGCGCAGGTACCACACACACGCCGGGCCGCAGCGTACACACACACGCCGGGCGCAGGTACCACACACACGCCGGGCGCAGGTACCACACACACGCCGGGCGCAGGTACCACACACACGCCGGGCGCAGGTACCACACACACGCCGGGCGCAGGTACCACACACACGCCGGGCGCAGGTACCACACACACGCCGGGCGCAGGTACCAACACACGCCGGGCGCAGGTACCACACACAGCCGGGCGCAGGTACCACACACACGCCGGGCGCAGGTACCACAACACACGCCGGGCGCAGGTACCACACACACGCCGGGCGCAGGTACCACACACACGCCGGCGCAGGTACCACACACACGCCGGGCGCAGGTACCACACACACGCCGGGCGCAGGTACCACACAGCACGCCGGGCGCAGGTACCCACACACACGCCGGGCGCAGGTACCACACACACGCCGGGCGCAGGTACCAACACCACACGCCGGGCGCAGGTACCACACACACGCCGGGCGCAGGTACCACACACACACACACACACGCCGGGCGCAGGTACCACACACACACACACACACGCCGGGCGCAGGTACCACACACACGCCGGGCGCAGGTACCACACACACGCCGGGCGCAGGTACCACACACACACACACACACACACACGCCGGGCGCAGGTACCACACACAAACGCCGGGCGCAGGTACCACACACACACACACACACACACACGTGGGGCGCAGGTACCACACACACGCCGGGCGCAGGTACCACCACACGCCGGGCGCAGGTACCACACACACACACACACACGCGGGCGCAGGTACCACACACACACACACACACACGCCGGGCGCAGGTACCACACACACGCCGGGCGCAGGTACCACACACACGCCGGGCGCATGGTACCACACACACACACACACACACACACGCCGGGCGCAGGTACCACACACACACGCCGGGCGCAGGTACCACACACACACCCACACACACAACGTGGGGCGCAGGTACCACACACACGCCGGGCGCAGGTACCACACACACGCCGGGCGCAGGTACCACACACACACACACACACACGCCGGGCGCAGGTACCACACACACGCCGGGCGCAGGTACCACACACACGCCGGGCGCAGGTACCACACACACACACACACACACGCCGGGCGCAGGTACCACACACACGCCGGGCGCAGGTACCACACACACGCCGGGCGCAGGTACCACACACACACACCACACACGCCGGGCGCAGGTACCACACACACACACACACACACACACGCCGGGCGCAGGTACCACACACACGCCGGGCGCAGGTACCACACACACACACACACACACACACGCCGGGCGCAGGTACCACACACACACACACACACACGCCGGGCGCAGGTACCACACACACGCCGGGCGCAGGTACCACACACACGCCGGGCGCAGGTACCACACACACACACACACACACGCCGGGCGCAGGTACCACACACACACACGCCGGGCGCAGGTACCACACACACGCCGGGCGCAGGTACCACACACACGCCGGGCGCAGGTACCACACACACGCCGGGCGCAAGGTACCACACACACGCGGGCAGGTACAACACACACGCCGGGCGCAGGTACCACACACACGCCGGGCGCAGGTACCACACACACGCCGGGCGCAGGTACCACACACACGCCGGGCGCAGGTACCACACACACGCCGGGCCGCAGGTACCACCCGCCGGGCGCAGGTACCACACACACGCCGGGCGCAGGTACCACACACACAGCCGGGCGCAGGTACCACACACACGCCGGGCGCAGGTACCACACACACGCCGGGCGCAGGTACCACACACACGCCGGGCGCAGGTACCACACACACACACACACACGCCGGGCGCAGGTACCACACACACACACACACACGCCGGGCGCAGGTACCACACACACGCCGGGCGCAGGTACCACACACACGCCGGGCGCAGGTACCACACACACACACACACACACACACGCCGGGCGCAGGTACCACACACACACGCCGGGCGCAGGTACCACACACACACACACACACACACACGTGGGGCGCAGGTACCACACACACGCCGGGCGCAGGTACCACACACACGCCGGGCGCAGGTACCACACACACACACACACACGCCGGCGCAGGTACCACACACACGCCGGGCGCAGGTACCACACACACGCCGGGCGCAGGTACCACACACACACACACACACACGCCGGGCGCAGGTACCACACACACGCCGGGCGCAGGTACCACACACACGCCGGGCGCAGGTACCACACACACACACACACACGCCGGGCGCAGGTACCACACACACACACACACACACACACGCCGGGCGCAGGTACCACACACACGCCGGGCGCAGGTACCACACACACACACACACACACACACGCCGGGCGCAGGTACCACACACACACACACACACACGCCGGGCGCAGGTACCACACACACGCCGGGCGCAGGTACCAACACACACACACACACACACGCCGGCGCAGGTACCACACACACACACACGCCGGGCGCAGGTACCACACACACGCCGGGCGCAGGTACCACACACACGCCGGGCGCAGGTACCACACACACGCCGGGCGCAGGTACCACACACACGCCGGGCGCAGGTACCACACACACGCCGGGCGCAGGTACCACACACACGCCGGGCGCAGGTACCACACACACGCCGGTCCTTTTCATAAGCAGTCATGATTTTATTTGATGTGTCTGTTTGATTGATGTATTGATTGATGAGCTGATTGATTAATGTGTTGCTGCAGGACCCCCCCTGTCAGTGAGTCTGTGTGGAGAGGTGTTCTACAGGACCTACTGGACATGCAGCACAGCGTCTACACCTGTCTCCTACCTGACACCTGTCACCAGGTAACCCACACATGCTCACTATTTACTACAATAGGAAATACACTCTGGGGCCAAAGGTGAGTTTCTTACTGAGACAACCAGGTGAGGGGAGTTCCATACTGAGACAACCAGGTGAGGGGAGTTCCTTACTGAGACAACCAGGTGAGGGGAGTTCCATACTGAGACCAGACAAACAGGTGAGGGGAGTTCCTTACTGAGACCGAGACAACCAGGTGAGGGGAGTTCATTACTGAGACCGAGACAACCAGGTGAGGGGAGTTCCTTACTGAGACCGAGACAACCAGGTGAGGGGAGTTCCTTACTGAGACCGAGACAACCAGGTGACGGGAGTTCCTTACTGAGACCGAGACAACCAGGTGAGGGGAGTTCCTTACTGAGACCTAGACAACCAGGTGAGGGGAGTTCCTTACTGAGACCGAGACAACCAGGTGAGGGGAGTTCCTTGCTGAGACAACCAGGTGAGGGGAGTTCCTTGCTGAGACAACCAGGTGAGGGGAGTTCCTTGCTGAGACAACCAGGTGAGGGGAGTTCCTTGCTGAGACAACCAGGTGAGGGGAGTTCCTTGCTGAGACAACCAGGTGAGGGGAGTTCCTTGCTGAGACAACCAGGTGAGGGGAGTTCCTTACTGAGACAACCAGGTGAGGGGAGTTCCTTACTGAGACAACCAGGTGAGGGGAGTTCCTTACTGAGACAACCAGGTGAGGGGAGTTCCTTACTGAGACAACCAGGTGAGGGGAGTTCCTTACTGAGACAACCAGGTGAGGGGAGTTATTTTCTAATGTCTTCACCCCTCTCCCTCTCCATGTCAGATATTTGTGGAGTCATTGCTGTGCAGTAGCCGCCCGGAGAACGTAGTCCTGGCCGGTCAGCTGATACACTGTTCAGCGGTCAGCCATGATGTGGTTCCGGTCAGCGTGTCATTCCGAGACCGGGGTCGCGGCGGGTTGAGCGCTAAGGTCAACTACCACACAGCCGTAGAGCTGGTTCTGGCTGCTGCCAGGGAATATTTCAACTCGTCCACCACCCTCACCGACCCTTGTATAGAACTGGCACGGTGAGTAGGGTGGTCTTGGCCACATTTCTGAAGACGTGTTAATGCTTGCTGTATATCTCAGAAGCACGTTGTGCCTGTCTGCTAGTTAGTGGGAACCGGAACAGTAATTGGGTCATCAGTCTTTAATATTAACCAATGGAACGCAGCCACTACCGTTCCTCCTGTTCAGTGTCCTAGATGAGGGTCTGGTCGGTACAGACTGGGTTATTGTTGTGTGGGTTATAAGAACAGTAACCTAATGTAGCATGTGGAAACCTAGATCCCTGAATCTAGATCTCCAACATCCTGGTCTTGACGAGAAGAAAGAAAAAACAACTGTCTGGGGGAGGTTCTCTCTCCCCTGTTCAACCAATCCAGTTAGTGTGCAGGAGGAGTTAAGATGGAGTGTCACCTTGTTAACCTCCACAATGGGACGTCTCATCACAGGCCGTCTTTCCATTTACCCTGAAAACCAGAACCTCTGGTTGGTGGGGACTCTACAGAGGATAGAACCTCTGATTGGTGGGGACTCTACAGAGGATAGAGCATCTGATTGGTGGGGACTCTACAGAGGCTGGAATCTCTGATTGGTGGGGACTCTACAGAGGATAGAACCTCTGATTGGTGGTGACTCTACAGAGGATAGAGCATCTGATTGGTGGGGACTCTACAGAGGATAGAGCATCTGATTGGTGGGGACTCTACAGAGGATAGAGCATCTGATTGGTGGGGACTCTACAGAGGATAGAGCATCTGGTTGGTGGGGACTCTACAGAGGCTGGAGCACCTGATTGGTGGGGACTCTACAGAGGATAGAGCATCTGATTGGTGGGGACTCTACAGAGGATAGAACCTCTGGTTGGTGGGGACTCTACGGAGGATAGAGCATCTGATTGGTGGGGACTCTACAGAGGATAGAGCATCTGATTGGTGGGGACTCTACAGAGGATACAGTGAACAGACTTTCCTGTCCTCTCCTCTAGTCAGTAGAGTATTTAAGCTGCTGATTTCATCAGTCCTCGTCAAAAGTAGTGCACTATATAGGGAATAGTATGCTGTTTGGGAAGCGGGTCCATAGAAGCTTGGTGAATCAGCAGAAAGCCAATGTTCAGAGATACATGATGAATCTTCAATCTTAGAAGGTTTTCTACTGATAACTCGTCTGTCTCTTGGCTTCCTGGTTTCTGCATTTCATTTCATTAACTTTCTTTATTCTGTTAATATTTTTCTTCTGCAATCTGTTTCTAAAGTATGGGGTTTATTCTGCAAACCTCAGAAAATATTATTTAAGATTCGATTGGTTGGTGTGTGTTTCATGGCGTGTCTGATTGGTTGATGTGTGTTTCATGGCGTGTCTGATTGGTTGATGTGTAGTTCATGGTGTTTCTGATTGGTTGATGTGTGTTTCAGGGCGTTTCTGATTGGTTGATGTGTGTTTCAGGGAATGTCTGAAGCTGATCACAGACTGTCCACCTGCAGTTCAGGAGGAGATGGATATCATCAGCTCCCTCTCTGTGCTGGAGTCCTTCAATGTCAATATACTACCACTACAAGGTACTGTTAATACTACCACTACACTATACTACCACTACAAGGTACTGTTAATACTACCACTACACTATACTACCACTACAAGGTACTGTTAATACTACCACCACAATATACTACTACCACTACAAGGTACTGTTAATACTACCACTACAATATACTACTACCACTACAATGTACTGTTAATACTACCACTACACTATACTACCACTACAAGGTACTGTTAATACTACCACTACACTATACTACCACTACAAGGTACTGTTAATACTACCACTACAATATACTACTACCACTACAAGGTACTGTTAATACTACCACTACACTATACTACTACCACTACAAGGTACTGTTAATACTACCACTACACTATACTACCACTACAAGGTACTGTTAATACTACCACTACAATATACTACTACCACTACAAGGTACTGTTAATACTACCACTACACTATACTACCACTACAAAGTACTGTTAATACTACCACTACAATATACTACTACCACTACAAGGTACTGTTAATACTACCACTACACTATACTACCACTACAAGGTACTGTTAATACTACCACTACAATATACTACTACCACTACAATATACTACCAATACAATATACTACCAATACAATATACTACCACTACAAGGTACTGTTAATACTACCACTACACTATACTACAAGGTACTGTTAATACTACCACTACACTATACTACTACCACTACAAGGTACTGTTAATACTACCACTACAATATACTACTACCACTACAAGGTACTGTTAATACTACCACTACACTATACTACCACTACACTATACTACCACTACACTATACTACCACTACAAGGTACTGTTAATACTACCACTACAATATACTACTACCACTACAAGGTACTGTTAATACTACCACTACAATATACTACTACCACTACAAGGTACTGTTAATACTACCACTACAATATACTACTACCACTACAAGGTACTGTTAATACTACCACTACACTATACTACCACTACAAGGTACTGTTAATACTACCACTACAATATACTACTACCACTACAAGGTACTGTTAATACTACCACTACACTATACTACCACTACAAGGTACTGTTAATACTACCACTACAATATACTACTACCACTACAAGGTACTGTTAATACTACCACTACACTATACTACCACTACAAGGTACTGTTAATACTACCACTACACTATACTACCACTACAAGGTACTGTTAATACTACCACTACAATATACTACTACAAGGTACTGTTAATACTACCACTACAATATACTACTACCACTACAATATACTACCAATACAATATACTACCACTACAAGGTACTGTTAATATTACCACTACAATATACTACCACTACAAGGTGTTGTTAATACTACCACTACAATATACTGTTAATACTACCACTACAATATAATACTACCACTACAAGGTAATGTTAATACGGCCACTACAAGGTACTGTTAATACTACCACTACAATATACTACTACCACTGCAAGGTACTGTTAATACTACCACTACAATATACTACTACCACTGCAAGGTACTGTTAGTACTACCACTACAATATACTACTACCACTACAAGGTACTGTTAGTACTACCACTACAATATACTACTACAAGGTACTGTTAATACTACCACTACAATATAATACTACCACTACAAGGTACTGTCAATACTCCCACTACAATATACTACTACCACTACCAGGTACTGTTATAATACTACAATGTACTGTTATAAAACTTCAAGGTACTGTTAATACTACCATTACAAGGTACTCTTATTATACTACAAGGTAATGTTATAATACTACAAGGTACTGTTATAATACTACAAGGTAATGTTATAATACTACCACTCCAAGGTGCTGTTATAATACTACAAGGTAATGTTATAATACTACATGGTACTGTTATAATACTACCACTCCAAGGTGCTGTTATAATACTACAAGGTACTGTTATAATACTACACGGTACTGTTATAATACTACCACTACAAGGTACTGTTACAATACTACAATATACTGTTATAATACTACAAGGCACTGGTATAATACTACAGGGTACTGTTATAATACTATGCGGTACTGTTATAATACTACACGGTACTGTTATAATACTACATGGTACTGTTATAATACTACAATGTACTGTTATAATACTACATGGTGCTGTTATAATACTACAGGGTACTGTTATAGTACTACAAGGTACTGTTATAATACTACACGGTACTGTTATAATACTACAGGGTACTGTTATAATACTACACGGTACTGTTATAATACTATGCGGTACTGTTATAATACTACACGGTACTGTTATAATACTACATGGTACTGTTATAATACTACCACTCCAAGGTACTGTTATAATACTACAAGGTACTGTTATAATACTACAAGGTACTGTTATAATACTACATGGTACTGTTATAATACTACATGGTACTGTTATAATACTACAATGTACTGGTATAAGTAGTAGTAGTAGCTTCCTTTCCTCTTTACCACAGCCACTGCCCAAGGCCTGAAGCGGGGTTGTTTGGTAGGCATACAGTCCACACTCAAGGTTTCCAAACGGAGGGAGGGTGTGTAGTGGCTTCCTTTCCTCTTTACCATAGCCACTGCCCAAGCCTGAAGCAGGGTTGTAGTGGCTTCCTTTCCTCTTTACCACAGCCACTGCCCAAGCCTGAAGCGGGGTTGTAGTGGCTTCCTTTCCTCTTTACCATAGCCACTGCCCAAGCCTGAAGCGGGGTTGTAGTGGCTTCCTTTCCTCTTTACCATAGCCACTGCCCAAGCCTGAGGCGGGGTTGTAGTGGCTTCCTTTCCTCTTTACCATAGCCACTGCCCAAGCCTGAAGCGGGGTTGTAGTGGCTTCCTTTCCTCTTTACCATAGCCACTGCCCAAGCCTGAGGCGGGTTGTAGTGGCTTCCTTTCCTCTTTACCATAGCCACTGCCCAAGCCTGAAGCGGGGTTGTAGTGGCTTCCTTTCCTCTTTACCACAGCCACTGCCCAAGCCTGAGGCGGGGTTGTAGTGGCTTCCTTTCCTCTTTACCACAGCCACTGCCCAAGCCTGAAGCGGGGTTGTAGTGGCTTCCTTTCCTCTTTACCATAGCCACTGCCCAAGCCTGAGGCGGGGTTGTAGTGGCTTCCTTTCCTCTTTACCACAGCCACTGCCCAAGCCTGAAGCGGGGTTGTAGTGGCTTCCTTTCCTCTTTACCACAGCCACTGCCCAAGCCTGAAGCGGGGTTGTAGTGGCTTCCTTTCCTCTTTACCACAGCCACTGCCCAAGCCTGAAGCAGGGTTGTTTGGTACACATACAGTCCACACTCAAGGTTTCCAAACGGCCAAACATTCAATGACATCCAGGGATATGGTGCAACAAAAATGTTTATTCTTCTGATATCTAACAAAGAAATGATTCTCCAATCAACTTAAAGCATAGAATAGTTGATATGGAAAATACATATTATGACCTGTCTGTATGTCTGTCTGGTCAAAAAACTATACCGCTCCCGCATCTAGCAAGGACTCCCTCCCCCGAAGGCCCAACTTCCTACCTTTATCCTAACACACTTACCACAATACAATGAATAGGCAAGAGGGGGGGCCAAAAACTGAGTTACACGAACAACAAATGAATATATCTCAATCAGGTAAATGTACATCATAAAGGTACCTAATATTTCATCATTTACATTAATATTTAATATATTTACACAAATGTACATGGAGCTCCGTATGTTCAGTCTTTTATACAGATATGTCCAAATCGGCTCTTAACATACCGGCCCCTAATTGTTGACTGCACTGAATGCACAACAATGACGTAATGTTCAAACATAGAGCCAAAACACAAAACATTTTATACCAGAGCACTATTACAGTCCATAGCTATATAGAGATATACAAGGTGCCCTGTGGGAACAGAGTCCATAGCTATATAGAGATATACAAGGTGCCCTGTGGGAACAGAGTCCATAGCTATATAGAGATATACAAGGTGCCCTGTAGGAACAGAGTCCATAGCTATATAGAGATATACAAGGTGCCCTGTAGGAACAGAGTCCATAGCTATATACAGGTATACAAGGTGCCCTGTAGGAACAGAGTCCATAGCTATATAGAGATATACAAGGTGCCCTGTAGGAACAGAGTTTGATGTACAATAATGTATTTCTACGACATCAACGAATCAGAGGTGCACGTGATTCAAAGATGGAGCTGTGTGTGTGTGTGTGTCACTCAGCCACCTCAAGGAGCAGACAGAGTTTATTGATAGCTCTCTGTAAGATATTGGTCTTGGTCTTTACCATGACTCTCCGGACAAGCCCATTGGCCCCTGGCAAAGCCTCCACCACACGCCCCATTGGCCAAGAGTATCTTGGGGTGCGATGTCATCGACGGTCACCAGGACTGAAGTTTCTCTTAGTTTTGTTCCACTTGTTCCTCTCCTACATAGGTGGAAGATACTCCCTGATCCATCTCTTCAAGAAGAGGTGATATATTGTACTTCCGTCTCCTTGGTGAGTGTAGATCTCCTCTATGGGATGGTCCAGGACTGGCTTTCAGATGAAGCAGAGGGTTCTGAGTCAGAGGTTCTAGATCATTAGGGTCATATGTTACAGTAGTGATTGGTCTGTCGTTCATAATCGCCTCAACTTCACACAATGCTGTCTGCAAAGCCTCGTCATACAGTACTTTTTCACCAGACGGATCAACCCCTCCCATATCCCCCCATGGTGGGCTCCAGACGGATCAACCCCCCCCCCCCCCCCCCATGGTGGGCTCCAGACGGATCAACT
The DNA here is from genome assembly GCF_002021735.2 of Oncorhynchus kisutch. Classification (NCBI taxonomy): domain Eukaryota; kingdom Metazoa; phylum Chordata; class Actinopteri; order Salmoniformes; family Salmonidae; genus Oncorhynchus; species Oncorhynchus kisutch. The sequence continues at coordinate 45,565,536 of NC_034194.2, forward strand.
CCTCCCATATCCCCCCATGGTGGGCTCCAGATGGATCAACCCCCCCCCCCCCCCCCCCCCATGGTGGGCTCCAGACGGATCAACCCCCCCCCCCCCCCCCATGGTGGGCTCCAGACGGATCAACTCCTCCCATATCCCCCCATGGTGGGCTCCAGACGGATCAACTCCTCCCATATCCCCCCATGGTGGGCTCCAGATGGATCAACCTCTCCCATACCCCCCCTCCCATGGTGGGCTCCAGAGCGAGGATTGAATGACCATGACTACCTCCCCTCCCATGGTGGGCTACAGATGGATCAACCCCTCCCATATCCCCCCATGGTGGGCTCCAGACGGATCAACTCTTCCCATATCCCCCCATGGTGGGCTCCAGATGGATCAACTCCTCCCATATCCCCCCATGGTGGGCTCCAGATGGATCAACCTCTCCCATACCCCCCCTCCCATGGTGGGCTCCAGAGCGAGGATTGAATGACCATGTCACTCCTTCCTTCAGTAATTCATTTTGAATCTTGTTGTGATCCAGCTCTTTCATAGCTTCTCCAAGCTCTCTGTGTGTTGCAACAAAGTTGATATTATTGTCTGTTCTGATACTTGTTACTGGGCCCCTTGGACAGATGAACCTGCGCAGGGCATTGATGCAGGAATCAGTATCCAGATAACTAGCAACTTCTAGATGGACAACTCGACTCACAAGGCAAGTAAAGATCACACCATAACGCTTCGCATGAACGCGGCCTGGCTTCACCTCTATGGGGCCGAAGTAATCTTTGCCCACATGGGTGAAAGGAGGCAAATCAGGTGACACCCGATCCTGTGGAAGGTCGGCCATCTTCTGTTCTCCAGCTCTAGCTTGCATCCGCCTGCAGAAGACACAGCTCTTACGGATCTTCCTTTCTAAGGAGTTGGCACAGGGTATCCAATATCGCTGGCGAAGTCTAGAAAGCATGTGGCCTCTCCCAGAGGGGCCGACCTGCTCATTGATGTGGAGTAAGATCAGTCTGGAGATGTGGGAGTCTTTGGGCAGGATCATAGGATTCTTTAGTTCCGTAGGCATAGCAGCTTTGCTTAACCTTCCTCCCACTCTCAGAATGTCATTGTCAACAATTGGATCAAGCTTACAGATTGAGGCGCTTCTCTTGGCACGTTGTTTTCCTTTCACAACTAGTGCAAGTTCTTGTTTAAAGTGCTGTCGTTGCTCAAATCGAATGATGACCTTTTCTGCTTCGTCTAGGTCATCCAGAGAAAGACTTTCTTTTCCAAACGTCAGTTTGAACTTGTCAATTTGGTCGTTCAGTGAGTTTGTTCCACTCTGATCTGATCCTGGATCAGTTTGTGTGAGAGCGTTCCTTTTCTGACTTAACTGTTATAGTACTACTAGGTACTGTTATAGTACTACTAGGTACTGTTATAGTACTACAAGGTACTGTTATAGTACTACTAGGTACTGTTATAGTACTGCTAGGTACTGTTATAGTACTGCTAGGTAGTGTTATAGTACTGCTAGGTAGTGTTATAGTACTACTAGGTAGTGTTATAGTACTACAAGGTACTGTTATAGTACTGCTAGGTAGTGTTATAGTACTACTAGGTACTGTTATAGTACTACTAGGTAGTGGTATAGTACTACAAGGTACTGTTATAGTACTACTAGGTAGTGTTATAGTACTACTAGGTAGTGGTATAGTACTACAAGGTACTGTTATAGTACTACTAGGTAGTGGTATAGTACTACAAGGTACTGTTATAGTACTACTAGGTAGTGGTATAGTACTACAAGGTACTGTTATAGTACTACTAGGTAGTGGTATAGTACTACAAGGTACTGTTATAGTACTACAAGGTACTGTTATAGTACTACAAGGTACTGTTATAGTACTACTAGGTAGTGGTATAGTACTACAAGGTACTGTTATAGTACTACAAGGTACTGTTATAGTACTACTAGGTACTGTTATAGTACTACTAGGTAGTGGTATAGTACTACTAGGTACTGTTATAGTACTACAAGGTGCTTCTCCACCTGCATTGCTTGCTGTTTGGGGTTTTAGGCTGGGTTTCTGTACAGCACTTTGAGATATCAGCTGATGTACGAAGGGCTATATAAATAAATTTGATTTGATTTACTAGGTAGTGGTATAGTACTACTAGGTAGTGTTATAGTACTACTAGGTAGTGGTATAGTACTACTAGGTACTGTTATAGTACTACAAGGTAGTGGTATAGTACTACAAGGTACTGTTATAGTACTACAAGGTACTGTTATAGTACTACTAGGTAGTGTTATAGTACTACTAGGTACTGTTATAGTACTACAAGGTACTGTTATAGTACTACTAGGTACTGTTATAGTACTACAAGGTACTGTTATAGTACTACTAGGTACTGTTATAGTACTACAAGGTAGTGGTATAGTACTACTAGGTAGTGGTATAGTACTACTAGGTACTGTTATAGTACTACTAGGTAGTGGTATAGTACTACTAGGTACTGGTATAGTACTACTAGGTACTGTTATAGTACTACTAGGTACTGTTATAGTACTACAAGGTAATGTTATAGTACTACTAGGTACTGTTATAGTACTACAAGGTACTGTTATAGTACTACTAGGTACTGTTATAGTACTACAAGGTACTGTTATAGTACTACTAGGTACTGTTATAGTACTACTAGGTAGTGGTATAGTACTACAAGGTACTGTTATAGTACTACTAGGTAGTGGTATAGTACTACAAGGTACTGTTATAGTACTACTAGGTAGTGGTATAGTACTACAAGGTACTGTTATAGTACTACTAGGTAGTGGTATAGTACTACTAGGTAGTGGTATAGTACTACTAGGTACTGTTATAGTACTACTAGGTACTGTTATAGTACTACTAGGTAGTGGTATAGTACTACAAGGTACTGTTATAGTACTACTAGGTAGTGGTATAGTACTACAAGGTACTGTTATAGTACTACTAGGTAGTGGTATAGTACTACTAGGTACTGTTATAGTACTACTAGGTACTGTTATAGTACTACTAGGTACTGTTATAGTACTACTAGGTACTGTTATAGTACTACTAGGTAGTGGTATAGTACTACAAGGTACTGTTATAGTACTACTAGGTAGTGGTATAGTACTACAAGGTACTGTTATAGTACTACTAGGTAGTGGTATAGTACTACTAGGTACTGTTATAGTACTACTAGGTAGTGGTATAGTACTACAAGGTACTGTTATAGTACTACAAGGTACTGTTATAGTACTACTAGGTAGTGGTATAGTACTACAAGGTACTGTTATAGTACTACTAGGTAGTGGTATAGTACTACAAGGCACTGTTATAGTACTACTAGGTAGTGGTATAGTACTACAAGGTACTGTTATAGTACTACTAGGTAGTGGTATAGTACTACAAGGTACTGTTATAGTACTACTAGGTAGTGGTATAGTACTACTAGGTACTGTTATAGTACTACTAGGTAGTGGTATAGTACTACAAGGTACTGTTATAGTACTACAAGGTACTGTTATAGTACTACACGGTACTGTTATAGTACTACAAGGTACTGTTATAGTACTACAAGGTACTGTTATAGTACTACAAGGTACTGTTATAGTACTATGAGGTACTGTTATAGTTCTACAAGGTACTGTTATAGTACTGCAAGGTACTGGTATAGTACTGCAAGGTACTGGTATAGTACTACGAGGTACTGGTATAGTACTACGGGGTACTGTTATAGTACTACGAGGTACTGTTATAGTACTACGAGGTACTGGTATAGTACTACGAGGTACTGTTATTGTACTACCAGGTACTGTTATAGTACTACCAGGTAATGTTATAGTACTACCAGGTACTGTTATAGTACTACAATGTACTATTATAGTACTACAATGTACTGTTATAGTACTACAATGTACTGTTATAGTACTACAAGGTACTGTTATAATACTACCACTACAAGGTACTGTTATAATACTAGGTGTTATAGTACTAAAAGGTACTGTTATAATACTACCACTACAAGGTACTGTTATAGTACTACAAGGTACTGTTATAGTACTACAAGGTACTGTTATAGTGCTACAAGGTACTGTTATAGTGCTACAAGGTACTGTTATAGTGCTACAAGGTACTGTTATAGTACTACAGGGTACTGTTATAGTACTACAGGGTACTGTTATAGTACTACAAGGTAATGTTATAGTACTACAAGGTACTGTTATAGTACTACAAGGTACTGTTATAGTACTACCAGGTACTGGTATAGTACTACCAGGTACTGTTATAGTACTACCGCTGCAAGGCACTAGATCACTTGTTTTGGCACTGCCCATATGTAGCTTGTTTTTGTTCGCAGGTTCAGAAATGGCAGAAAGATTGCAAATAATAATACTGCTGAGTGGTTCTAAAAGTCAATCGATCAATAATATAATACTTACTTTTTACCAAAAAAATTTCTTTAATTTACAATCTATAAGAAACTATGAGAATAGAAAGGTTCAGAACGTTTGTGAAACAGCACAGTGGAAAAAGTTATGACAGAACACTGGAAGGTTTTCAGAGATGGATGTGAGGGGCTGAATGGACTAAAAACAAACAAAAGGTAACTTATATAAACTGTGTCTGTGAAATGTCTTTATGTTTAAAGTGGAGGTAGGAGCCTACTGTAAGTGGTGTTGTCCATTAGTTTACTCCGATTAGGGGAGGGGTGTGGTAGGGTTAGGGCAAAATAATAAAGTATATTTAATTAGTTTACTCTGATTAGGGGAGGGGGGTGGTAGGGTTAGGGCAAAATAATCCAAAAGGAAAATCGAGTAAATTAATAAATAAAAACATTTTTTAAATTTATAGTTTAATTTCAAAAGAGGTATATATTGGAGGGATTGGACATTATGTGAGCCACAATCTATCTGCATTATTAAAGATCTACCCTTTAAAAAATGACACATCTACTCATTCAAGGTTTTTCTTTATTTTTACTATTTTCTACATTGTAGAATAATATTGAAGACATCAAAACAATGAAATAACACTTATGGAATGATGTAGTAACCAACAAAGTGTTAAATAAATTCAAAATTCAAAATCCAGTGTTATTAGTCACATACGCGTACTTACGATCCCCTCACCAGTGGGGCAAGCCGTTAGTCTGGGTAGCCGTTTGATGAGATGTTCAGGAGTCTTATGGCTTGGGGGTAGAAGCTGTTTAGAAGCCTCTTGGACCTAGGCTTGGTGCTCCGGTACCGCTTTCTGTGCTGTAGCAGAGAGAACAGTCTATGACTAGGGTGGCTGGAGTCTTTGACCATTTTGAGGCCCTTTCTCTGACACCGCCTGGTATAGAGGTCCTGTATGACAGCCCTAGTGGCCCTAGTGATATACTGGGCAGTACACACTACCCTCTGTAGTGCCTTGCGGTCGGAGGCCGAGCAGTGGCCATACCAGGCGGTGATGCAACCAGATGCTCTCGATGGTGCAGCTGTAGAACCTTTTAAGGATCTGAGGACCCATGCCAAATCTTTTCAGCCTCCTGAGGGGGTATAGGTGTTGTCGTGCCCTCTTTACGACTGTCTTGGTGTGCTTGGACCATTTTAATCAACAGAATATTAGCTACTTTTAATGTAACAAACATGATAAATGAAGGATCCCCCCTCATCCTTCATTGATCATGTTTTTCCCTGTTCTAGTCTAAAGGTTCCATCTACGTACTGCAGCTCTGATGGGTAATGGCGCACCGCTCGGTGTAGAGGATGTGCCTGAGTCGTGCCTGTTGTATCAGACCGTTAGAGATTAGCAGGCCCATGTTAACCTCTCTAGGGTACGTGTGACGCTAGCGTGTGGCGCACCGCTCGGTGTAGAGTATGTGCCTGAGTCGTGCCTGTTGTATCAGACCGTTAGAGATTAGCAGGCCCATGTTAACCTCTCTAGGGTACGTGTGACGCTAGCGTGTGGCGCACCGCTCGGTGTAGAGGATGTGCCTGAGTCGTGCCTGTTGTATCAGACCGTTAGAGATTAGCAGGCCCATGTTAACCTCTCTAGGGTACGTGTGACGCTAGCGTGTGGCGCACCGCTCGGTGTAGAGGATGTGCCTGAGTCGTGCCTGTTGTATCAGACCGTTAGAGATTAGCAGGCCCATGTTAACCTCTCTAGGGTATGTGTGACGCTAGCGTGTGGCGCACCGCTCGGTGTAGAGGATGTGCCTGAGTCGTGCCTGTTGTATCAGACCGTTAGAGATTAGCAGGCCCATGTTAACCTCTCTAGGGTACGTGTGACGCTAGCGTGTGGCGCACCGCTCGGTGTAGAGTATGTGCCTGAGTCGTGCCTGTTGTATCAGACCGTTAGAGATTAGCAGGCAACATGTTAACCTCTCTAGGGTACGTGTGACGCTAGCGTGTGGCGCACCGCTCGGTGTAGAGGATGTGCCTGAGTCGTGCCTGTTGTATCAGACCGTTAGAGATTAGCAGGCCCATGTTAACCTCTCTAGGGTACGTGTGACGCTAGCGTGTGGCGCACCGCTCGGTGTAGAGGATGTGCCTGAGTCGTGCCTGTTGTATCAGACCGTTAGAGATTAGCAGGCCCATGTTAACCTCTCTAGGGTACGTGTGACGCTAGCGTGTGGCGCACCGCTCGGTGTAGAGGATGTTCCTGAGTCGTGCCTGTTGTATCAGACTGTTAGAGATTAGCAGGCCCATGTTAACCTCTCTAGGGTACGTGTGACGCTAGCGTGTGGCGCACCGCTCGGTGTAGAGTATGTGCCTGAGTCGTGCCTGTTGTATCAGACCGTTAGAGATTAGCAGGCAACATGTTAACCTCTCTAGGGTACGTGTGACGCTAGCGTGTGGCGCACCGCTCTGTGTAGAGTATGTGCCTGAGTCGTGCCTGTCAATCCTACTCCAATGTGTTGTACACAGAACGCAATCTCTTGCATAATTCGTTTTGTGTTTGTTACATTAAAAGTAGCTAATATTGCGTTGATTCGATCAAAATTCCCACAGTAAATAGAAAGTTGAGTTAATTTCCATCTCGTGCTTCTCTGTGTGGGCTGATAGTTCTTCATGGCAGTCCAGGATGAGCTACGCACAGCTCAGAGGGGACATTGTGGGCTGATAGGTCTTCATGGCAGTCCAGGATGAGCTACACACAGCTCAGAGGGGACATTGTGGGCTGATAGGTCTTCATGGCAGTCCAGGATGAGCTACACACAGCTCAGAGGGGACATTGTGGGCTGATAGGTCTTCATGGCAGTCCAGGATGAGCTACGCACAGCTCAGAGGGAACATTGTGGGCTGATAGGTCTTCATGGCAGTCCAGGATGAGCTACGCACAGCTCAGAGGGGACATTGTGGGCTGATAGGTCTTCATGGCAGTCCAGGATGAGCTACACACAGCTCAGAGGGGACATTGTGGGCTGATAGTTCTTCATTGCAGTCCAGGATGAGCTACACACAGCTCAGAGGGGACATTGTGGGCTGATAGTTCTTCATGGCAGTCCAGGATGAGCTACACACAGCTCAGAGGGGACATTGTGGGCTGATAGGTCTTCATGGCAGTCCAGGATGAGCTACGCACAGCTCAGAGGGGACATAGTGGGCTGATAGGTCTCCATGGCAGTCCAGGATGAGCTACACACAGCTCAGAGGGGACATTGTGGGCTGATAGGTCTTCATGGCAGTCCAGGATGAGCTACACACAGCTCAGAGGGGACATTGTGGGCTGATAGGTCTTCATTGCAGTCCAGGATGAGCTACACACAGCTCAGAGGGGACATTGTGGGCTGATAGGTCTTCATGGCAGTCCAGGATGAGCTACGCACAGCTCAGAGGGGACATTGTGGGCTGATAGGTCTTCATGGCAGTCCAGGATGAGCTACGCACAGCTCAGAGGGAACATTGTGGGCTGATAGGTCTTCATGGCAGTCCAGGATGAGCTACACACAGCTCAGAGGGAACATTGACTGTAAGGTACCCTGTGTCTTCGTGTTGTGTTGCCAGACGGGGTCGCAAACTACCTGCCCTCCCCTTCTCCCTGATCCCTTCACCTGATATCTAAATATTATTATTATTTATGGATCAACTGTCGAGCAAACATCTGTTTGATGGCCTAATTAGAGATGAGGTGTGTGTGTGTGTGTGTGTTTGTGTGCAGTGCCTTCAAAGTATTTAGACCCCTTGATTTTGTTACTTTACAGCCTTTTTATAAAATGTATTAACCTCTCTAGGGTACGTGTGACGCTAGCGTCCCATCTGGCCAACATCCAGTGAGGTTGCAGAGCACCAAATTCAATTACAGAAATGAGCATTGTAAAAATTCAGAAAACAAAACATATTTTACATCGGTTTAAAGATGAACTTCTTGTTAAACATAACACAGTGGTCATATTTATAAAATGCTTTTCGGCGAAAGCATAACCTAGCCCAGAGCATACCTAGCCCAGAACATACCTAGCCCAGAGCATACCTAGCCCAGAACATACCTAGCCCAGAACATACCTAGCCCAGAGCCATACCTAGCCCAGAACATACCTAGCCCAGAGCATACCTAGCCCAGAACATACCTAGCCCCAGAACATACCTAGCCCAGAGCATACCTAGCCCAGAAACATACCTAGCCCAGAACATACCTAGCCCAGAACATACCTAGCCCAGAACATACCTAGCCCAGAACATACCTAGCCCAGAACATACCTAGCCCAGAACATACCTAGCCCAGAACATACCTAGCCCATAGCAATATCCATACCTAGCCCAGAACATACCTAGGCCCAGACATACCTAGCCCAGAACATACCTAGCCCAGAACATACCTAGCCCAGAACATACCTAGCCCAGAACATACCTAGCCCAGAACATACCTAGCCCAGAACATACCTAGCCCAGAACATACCTAGCCCAGAACATACCTAGCCCAGAACATACCTAGCCCAGAACATACCTAGCCCAGAACATACCTAGCCCAGAACATACCTAGCCACAGAACATACCTAGCCCAGAACATACCTAGCCCAGAACATACCTAGCCCAGAACATACCTAGCCCAGAACCATACCTAGCCCAGAACATACCTAGCCCAGAACATACCCAGCCCAGACATACCTAGCCCAGAACATACCTAGCCCAGAACATACCTAGCCCAGAACATACCTAGCCCAGAACATACCTAGCCCAGAACATACCCAGCCCAGAACATACCCTAGCCCAGAACATACCTAGCCCAGAACATACTAGCCCAGAACATACCTAGCCCAGAACATACCTGCCCTAGCCCAGAACATACCTAGCCCAGAACATACCTAGCCCAGAACATACCTAGCCAGAACATACCTAGCCCAGAACATACCTAGCCCAGAACATACCTAGCCCAGAACATACCTAGCCCAGAACATACCTAGCCCAGAACATACCAGCCCAGAACATACCTAGCCCAGAACATACCTAGCCCAGAACATACCTAGCCCAGAACATACCTAGCCCAGAACATACCTAGCCCAGAACATACCTAGCCCAGTTGACAAATTATTACAAACAATAACGGCAGGGTAGCCTAGTGGGGTGGCAGGGTAGCCTAGTGGGGCGGCAGGGTAGCCTAGTGGGGCGGCAGGGTAGCCTAGTGGGGCGGCAGGGTAGCCTAGTGGGGCGGCAGGGTAGCCTAGTGGGGCGGCAGGGTAGCCTAGTGGTTAGAGTGTAGAGGCGGCAGGGCAGCCTAGTGGTTAGAGTGTAGAGGCGGCAGGGTAGCCTAGTGGTTCAAACCCCCGAGCTGACAAGGTATAAATCTGTCGTTCTGCCCCTGAACAGGCAGTTAAACCCACTGTTCCTAGGCTGTCATTGAAAATAAGAATTTGTTCTTAACTGACTTGCCTAGTTAAAAAAAGGTAAAACAATTTTTTTATAATAACCAGCCAAGCAGAAGTGTTACAAAACTCAGAAATAGAGATAAAATTAATCCCTTACCTTTGATGATCTTAATATGGTGGCAATCAAAAGACAATCATTTACTCAATATACCATTACCTTCTGGTGTAGATCCTCCACTATATACCTTCCTCCTATAACCATTACCTTCTGGTATAGACCCTCCACTATATACCTTCCTCCTACAGATACCCATTACCTTCTGGTGTAGACCCTCCACTATATACCTTCCTCCTACAGATACCCATTACCTTCTGGTGTAGACCCTCCACTATATACCTTCCTCCTACAGATACCCATTACCTTCTGGTCTAGACCCTCCACTATATACCTTCCTCCTATAACCATTACCTTCTGGTGTAGACCCTCCACTATATACCTTCCTCCTATAACCCATTACCTTCTGGTGTAGACCCTCCACTATATACCTTCCTCCTACAGATACCCATTACCTTCTGGTCTAGACCCTCCACTATATACCTTCCTCCTACAGATACCCATTACCTTCTGGTCTAGACCCTCCACTATATACCTTCCTCCTACAGATACCCATTACCTTCTGGTCTACACCCTCCACTATATACCCTCCTCCTACAGATACCCATTACCTTCTGGTCTAGACCCTCCACTATATACCTTCCTCCTACAGATACCCATTACCTTCTGGTGTAGACCCTCCACTATATACCTTCCTCCTATACCCATTACCTTCTGGTGTAGATCCTCCACTATATACCTTCCTCATATAACCTTTACCTTCTGGTGTAGATCCTCCACTATATACCTTCCTCCTATAACCCATTACCTTCTGGTGTAGATCCTCCACTATATACCTTCCTCCTACAGATACCCATTACCTTCTGGTGTAGACCCTCCACTATATACCTTCCTCCTACAGATACCCATTACCTTCTGGTCTAGACCATCCACTATATACCTTCCTCCTATAACCATTACCTTCTGGTGTAGACCCTCCACTATATACCTTCCTCCTATAACCATTACCTTCTGGTGTAGATCCTCCACTATATACCTTCCTCCTATAACCCATTACCTTCTGGTGTAGACCCTCCACTATATACCTTCCTCCTATACCCATTACCTTCTGGTGTAGATCCTCCACTATATACCTTCCTCCTATAACCTTTACCTTCTGGTGTAGATCCTCCACTATATACCTTCCTCATATAACCTTTACCTTCTGGTGTAGATCCTCCACTATATACCTTCCTCATATAACCTTTACCTTCTGGTGTAGATCCTCCACTATATACCTTCCTCAGATAACCATTACCTTCTGGTCTAGACCCTCCACTATATACCTTCCTCCTACAGATACCCATTACCTTCTGGTGTAGACCCTCCACTATATACCTTCCTCCTATACCCATTACCTTCTGGTGTAGACCCTCCACTATATACCTTCCTCCTATACCCATTACCTTCTGGTCTAGACCCTCCACTATATACCTTCCTCATATAACCTTTACCTTCTGGTGTAGACCCTCCACTATATACCTTCCTCATATAACCTTTACCTTCTGGTGTAGACCCTCCACTATATACCTTCCTCCTATAACCCATTACCTTCTGGTGTAGACCCTCCACTATATACCTTCCTCCTACAGATACCCATTACCTTCTGGTCTAGACCCTCCACTATATACCTTCCTCCTACAGATACCCATTACCTTCTGGTCTACACCCTCCACTATATACCCTCCTCCTACAGATACCCATTACCTTCTGGTCTAGACCCTCCACTATATACCTTCCTCCTACAGATACCCATTACCTTCTGGTGTAGACCCTCCACTATATACCTTCCTCCTATACCCATTACCTTCTGGTGTAGATCCTCCACTATATACCTTCCTCATATAACCTTTACCTTCTGGTGTAGATCCTCCACTATATACCTTCCTCATATAACCTTTACCTTCTGGTGTAGATCCTCCACTATATACCTTCCTCATATAACCTTTACCTTCTGGTGTAGACCCTCCACTATATACCTTCCTCCTACAGATACCCATTACCTTCTGGTGTAGACCCTCCACTATATACCTTCCTCCTACAGATACCCATTACCTTCTGGTCTACACCCTCCACTATATACCCTCCTCCTACAGATACCCATTACCTTCTGGTCTACACCCTCCACTATATACCTTCCTCCTATACCCATTACCTTCTGGTGTAGATCCTCCACTATATACCTTCCTCCTATACCCATTACCTTCTGGTGTAGACCCTCCACTATATACCTTCCTCATATAACCTTTACCTTCTGGTGTAGATCCTCCACTATATACCTTCCTCCTACAGATACCCATTACCTTCTGGTGTAGACCCTCCACTATATACCTTCCTCCTATACCCATTACCTTCTGGTGTAGATCCTCCACTATATACCTTCCGCCTATACCCATTACCTTCTGGTGTAGACCCTCCACTATATACCTTCCTCATATAACCTTTACCTTCTGGTGTAGATCCTCCACTATATACCTTCCTCCTACAGATACCCATTACCTTCTGGTGTAGACCCTCCACTATATACCTTCCTCCTATAACCTTTACCTTCTGGTGTAGATCCTCCACTATATACCTTCCTCATATAACCTTTACCTTCTGGTGTAGATCCTCCACTATATACCTTCCTCCTATACCCATTACCTTCTGGTGTAGATCCTCCACTATATACCTTCCTCCTACAGATACCCATTACCTTCTGGTGTAGATCCTCCACTATATACCTTCCTCCTATACCCATTACCTTCTGGTGTAGACCCTCCACTATATACCTTCCTCATATAACCTTTACCTTCTGGTGTAGACCCTCCACTATATACCTTCCTCCTACAGATACCCATTACCTTCTGGTGTAGACCCTCCACTATATACCTTCCTCATATAACCTTTACCTTCTGGTCTAGACCCTCCACTATATACCTTCCTCCTATAACCATTACCTTCTGGTGTAGACCCTCCACTATATACCTTCCTCATATACCCATTACCTTCTGGTGTAGACCCTCCACTATATACCTTCCTCATATACCCTTTACCTTCTGGTGTAGATCCTCCACTATATACCTTCCTCATATACCCTTTACCTTCTGGTGTAGACCCTCCACTATATACCTTCCTCATATAACCTTTACCTTCTGGTGTAGATCCTCCACTATATACCTTCCTCCTACAGATACCCATTACCTTCTGGTGTAGACCCTCCACTATATACCTTCCTCCTATACCCATTACCTTCTGGTCTACACCCTCCACTATATACCTTCCTCATATAACCTTTACCTTCTGGTGTAGATCCTCCACTATATACCTTCCTCATATACCCATTACCTTCTGGTCTACACCCTCCACTATATACCTTCCTCATATAACCTTTACCTTCTGGTGTAGATCCTCCACTATATACCTTCCTCCTATAACATTTACCTTCTGGTGTAGATCCTCCACTATATACCTTCCTCATATAACCTTTACCTTCTGGTGTAGACCCTCCACTATATACCTTCCTCCTATACCCATTACCTTCTGGTGTAGATCCTCCACTATATACCTTCCTCATATACCCTTTACCTTCTGGTGTAGATCCTCCACTATATACCTTCCTCATATAACCTTTACCTTCTGGTCTACACCCTCCACTATATACCTTCCTCATATACCCATTACCTTCTGGTGTAGATCCTCCACTATATACCTTCCTCATATAACCTTTACCTTCTGGTGTAGATCCTCCACTATATACCTTCCTCATATACCCTTTACCTTCTGGTGTAGATCCTCCACTATATACCTTCCTCATATACCCTTTACCTTCTGGTGTAGATCCTCCACTATATACCTTCCTCCTATAACCTTTACCTTCTGGTGTAGATCCTCCACTATATACCTTCCTCATATACCCTTTACCTTCTGGTGTAGACCCTCCACTATATACCTTCCTCATATACCCTTTACCTTCTGGTGTAGACCCTGTCAACCTCAGCACTCCATCAGTGACATGAATTAAGTATATTCCATATTCCCAACAGTGGTTAGAATGGATACTTCAGAGTCCCGTTTGGAAATGTTCTCATCGAATAGATGCTTCGGCGGTTGTAGATGTTCTAGACTCACTGAACTTCAAGCTGCAGACTAGTAATGAAACGTTTTACCCGTGTTCTGTATCGATAGTCTCAGAGTTGGTTTAGTTCTGTATCGATGGTCTCAGAGTTGAACCACTTCCAGCCGTGTAGCCAAACTACAGCTGTATGTCCTCCGTGGCCTATAGACCTGTAGCCATTCCAACATGGGGACCCTGTCCCGGAGTTCTCTTACCTCTTAACCGCTCGAAACGGCTAAGAGGTAAGGCTGGCCTCACGGGGGTACTGGCTGGTTAACCTTCTAAATCATATGGAGATTAACATCACATTACATTTTTTTTTACAAATAGTATAATGTTTAATTATGTACGTTTCACAATATTTAGATGGGAAATGCACACTTTAAGAGAGATCGTTATGTGTGTTTCCTGTCTTTAAGTGCTCACGGTGCCATTCCCACATTCTCAAAAGTAGAAATATTGTTTAATTATCCCATTTTGGGGATTTAGGAGTTTGGCCTTGTCTCTCTTTGTTCCCACTCACTCAATACTGCCACTTTCTACCAGGTATTAGAGAGGGAGGGATGGAGAGAAACGCCCCCCCCAGGGCACGTCATGACCATACACTACAGAGCCACTGGCTGGTCCATCCGATTTAAAGGCAGTTTCATGTCAACAACTGTCAATCATTCCCTGTCTGGTATCATCTCAGTACCTGCATCTAGAAAGACTCTTAAACTGAACTGTAAATGAACACTTCCCCAACAGGTGTCTCAGTGAGTGGTGGGGGGCCCTGTGAGTGGTGGGGGGCCCTGTGAGTGGTGGGGGGCCCTGTGAGTGGTGGGGGGCCCCTGTGAGTGGTTGGGGGGGGCTGTGAGTGGTGGGGGGGGGGGGGGGGGGCTGTGAGTGGTTTGTGGGGGGGGCTGTAAGTGGTGGGGGGGCCCCTGTGAGTGGTGGGGACAGATCAAGGCTGCATCTCAAATGCACCCTATTCCCTGTGTAGTGCACTACTTTTGACCAGGGCCCATTGACCCGTAAGGAATAGAGATGCAGACAGAGAATAGACTGGATTAACTGATGACCTTATTGAGCTGAATGTAATATTTTCTACATCTCTATCCCTCTCTCTCTTTCCCCCTGCCCCTCTCTCTCCCCTGCCCTCTCTCTCCCCTGCCCCTCTCTCTCCCCCTGCCCCTCTCTCTTCCCCCTGCCCCTCTCTCTCTTTCCCCCTGCCCCTCTCTCTCTTTCCCCCTGCCCCTCTCTCTCTTTCCCCCTGCCCCTCTCTCTCTTTCCCCCTGCCCCTCTCTCTCTTTCCCCCTGCCCCTCTCTCTCTTTCCCCCTGCCCCTCTCTCTCTTTCCCCCTGCCCCTCTCTCTCTTTCCCCTGCCCATCTCCTCTTTCCCCCTGCCCCTCTCCTCTTTCCCCCTGCCCCTCCCTCTTTCCCCCTGCCCCCTCTCTCTCCTCCCCCTGCCCCTCTCTCTCTTTCCCCCTGCCCCTCTCTCTCTTTCCCCCTGCCCCTCTCTCTCTTTCCCCCTGCCCCTCTCTCTCTTTCCCCCTGCCCCTCTCTCTCTTTCCCCCTGCCCCTCTCTCTCTTTCCCCTGCCCCTCTCTCTCTTTCCCCCTGCCCCTCTCTTTCCCCCTGCCCCTCTCTCTCCCCCTGCCCCTCTCTCTCTCTCTCCCCTGCCCTCTCTTTCCCCCTGCCCCCCTCTCTCCCCCTGCCCCTCTCTCTCCCCCTGCCCCTCTCTCTCTCCCCCTTCTCCTCTCTCTCTCCCCCTGCCCCTCTCTCTCTTTCCCCCTGCCCCTCTCTCTTTCCCCCTGCCCCTCTCTCTTTCCCCCTGCCCCTCTCTCTCTTTCCCCCTGCCCCTCTCTCTCTTTCCCCTGCCCCTCTCTCTCTTTCCCCCTGCCCCTCTCTCTCTTTCCCCCTGCCCCTCTCTCTCTTTCCCCCTGCCCCTCTCTCTCTTTCCCCCTGCCCCTCTCTCTCTTTCCCCCTGCCCCTCTCTCTCTTTCCCCCTGCCCCTCTCTCTCTCTTTCCCCCTGCCCCTCTCTCTCTCTTTCCCCCTGCCCCTCTCTCTCTCTTTCCCCCTGCCCCTCTCTCTCTCTTTCCCCCTGCCCCTCTCTCTCTCTCTCCCCCTGCCCCTCTCTCTCCCCCTGCCCCTCTCTCTCTCTCCCTGCCCCTCTCTCTCTCTCCCTGCCCCTCTCTCTTTCCCCCTGCCCCTCTCTCTTTCCCCCTGCCCCTCTCTCTCTCCCTGGCCCCCTCTTTCTCCCCATCTCCCCTCTCTCTCTACAGTGCGTCTTCGTGTGGAGCGGTTGTCTATAATTGAGCAGTGTATTTCCCAGTGTTCTAAGGCCTACACACAATCAGCCCTGCTTCTGGACCTGGCCTCACTGCTCAGAGTCGCAGGTAACACACACACACCTAGAGTTTAACCGTGACACCTAGGGGAAGAGTTTAACCGTGACACCTAGGGGAAGAGTTTAACCGTGACACCTAGGGGAAGAGTTTAACCGTGACACCTAGGGGAAGAGTTTAACCGTGACACCTAGGGGAAGATTTTAACCGTGACACCTAGGGGAAGAGTTTAACCGTGACACCTAGGGGAAGAGTTTAACCGTGACACCTAGGGGAAGAGTTTAACCGTGACACCTAGGGGAAGAGTTTAACCGTGACACCTAGGGGAAGAGTTTAACCGTGACACCTAGGGGAAGAGTTTAGCCGTGACACCTAGGGGAAGAGTTTAACCGTGACACCTAGGGGAAGAGTTTAACCGTGACACCTAGGGGAAGAGTTTAACCGTGACACCTAGGGGAAGAGTTTAACCGTGACACCTAGGGGAAGAGTTTAACCGTGACACCCTGCTAACACAACAGGAGCACTCCATGGGAAACAGTTTCACAGAATAAACATGAAGACTTCTGATTGGCTGTAAGGGTCTAACCAGTGTTTCTCTGTCTCCAGGTGGTGATGAGTGGAGGTGTAAGGGTCTAACCAGTGTTTCTCTGTCTCCAGGTGGTGATGAGTGGAGGTGTAAGGGTCTAACCAGTGTTTCTCTGTCTCCAGGTGGAGGTGTAGGGGTCTAACCAGTGTTTCTCTGTCTCCAGGTGGAGGTGTAAGGGTCTAACCAGTGTTTCTCTGTCTCCAGGTGGAGGTGTAGGGGTCTAACCAGTGTTTCTCTGTCTCCAGGTGGAGGTGTAAGGGTCTAACCAGTGTTTCTCTGTCTCCAGGTGGAGGTGTAGGGGTCTAACCAGTGTTTCTCTGTCTCCAGGTGGAGGTGTAAGGGTCTAACCAGTGTTTCTCTGTCTCTAGGTGGTGATGAGTGGAGGTGTAAGGGTCTAACCAGTATTTCTCTGTCTCCAGGTGGAGGTGTAAGGGTCTAACCAGTGTTTCTCTGTCTCCAGGTGGTGATGAGTGGAGGTGTAAGGGTCAGGTGTTCTCTCTACTTCCAGTTGGTGATGAGTGGAGGTGTAAGGGTCAGGTGTTCTCTCTACTTCCAGGTGGTGATGAGTGGAGGTGTAAGGGTCAGGTGTTCTCTCTACTTCCAGGTGGTGATGAGTAGAGATGTAAGGGTCAGGTGTTCTCTCTACTTCCAGGTGGTGATGAGTGGAGGTGTAAGGGTCAGGTGTTCTCTCTACTTCCAGGTGGTGATGAGTGGAGGTGTAAGGGTCTAACCAGTGTTTCTCTACTTCCAGGTGGTGATGAGTGGAGGTGTAAGGGTCAGGTGTTCTCTCTACTTCCAGGTGGTGATTGAGTAGAGATGTAAGGGTCAGGTGTTCTCTCTACTTCCAGGTGGTGATGAGTGGAGGTGTAAGGGTCAGGTGTTCTCTCTACTTCCAGGTGGTGATTGAGTAGAGATGTAAGGGTCAGGTGTTCTCTCTACTTCCAGGTGGTGATGAGTGGAGGTGTAAGGGTCTAACCAGTGTTTCTCTACTTCCAGGTGGTGATGAGTGGAGGTGTAAGGGTCAGGTGTTCTCTCTACTAGCTCAACAGGCTCTTCAGGCGCTGGACTACAAGACCTCCTACATACACTGTCAGGACCTCATGGCCTCAGGTGGGTTACATCACTGTAGTAACGTTGTGGTAATGTTGTAGTAACTTTGTAGTGTTGTATTGCTGTAGTGTTGTAATGTAGTAACATTGTAGTAACGTTGTAGTGTTGTAATGCTGTAGTGTTGTAATGTAGTAACGTTGTAGTAACGTTGTAGTGTTGTAATGTAGTAACATTGTAGTAACATTGTGCTGTAGTAACAGTGTTGTAGTAACATTGTGGTAATGTTGTAGTAACAGTGTTGTAGTAACATTGTGGTAACGTTGTAGTAACAGTGTTGTAGTAACATTGTGTTGCTGTAGTAACAGTGTTGTAGTAACATTGTGGTAACGTTGTAGTAACAGTGTTGTAGTAACATTGTGTTGCTGTAGTAACAGTGTTGTAGTAACATTGTGGTAACGTTGTAGTAACAGTGTTGTAGTAACATTGTGTTGCTGTAGTAACAGTGTTGTAGTAACATTGTGGTAACGTTGTAGTAACAGTGTTGTAGTAACATTGTGTTGCTGTAGTAACAGTGTTGTAGTAACATTGTGGTAACGTTGTAGTAACAGTGTTGTAGTAACATTGTACTCGTGGTGTAGTAATGTTGTGGTAAATTTGGCAGAAAGCCCTGCCTCCAGCTGTTTGCTTAGAGATTCTAGGGACAATTAGGAGGCCTGCGTCTTGTGACCGTAGCGTACGTGTAGGTATGTACGGCAGGACCAAATCAGAGAGATAGGTAGGAGCCCATGTAATGCTTTGTAGGTTAGCAGTAAAACCACCTCAACAGGAAGCCAGTTTTGATGGGCTAGCGCTGGCGTAATATGCTATTTTTGGGGGGGTTCTACTCAACATTCTATCAGCTGTGTTTAAAACTAACTGAAGTTTATTCAGTGCTTTATCCGAGTAGCCGGAGAGTAGAGGATTGCAGTCGTCTAACCTCTAAAGCATTAGCTCCTCCGCATCATTTTTGGACAAAAGGTTTAGGATTTTTGCCATGTTAAGAAGATGGAGAGAGAGGGGCAGGGGGAAAGAGAGAGAGGGATAGAGATGTAGAAGATGGGGGGTGTATCTTTTTATGTTTAAGGAAAGTATCTTTTTATGTTTAAGGAAAGAGAGATCAGGGTCTAACTCCGAGGTCCTTTTTTTGTTGAGAGGACTGTACAACCATCAAGATTAATTGTCCGATCCAACAGCAGATCTCTTTTGTTTCTTTGGGAACTAGAACCAGAGTCTCTGTTTCGTCCGACTTTAAAAGTAGAACATTTACCGTCGTACACTTCCTCATGTCTGAAAGACGGGCTTCCAGGACATTTTGGAGCTTCACCATGCATAGCAGTGGACGTTTGTGTTTCCCATCACCGTGAGGCAACATGCAGAGCCTTCAGAAAGTATTCAGACCCCTTGACTTTCTCCACATTTTATTACGTTACAGCCTTATTCTATAATTGATTGAATAAATAATTAACTTACTCTAAAATGGTTAAATATTTGTTTTGCATCAATCTATACACAATACCCCATAATGACATCACAATACCCTATAATGACATCACAATACCCTATAATGACATCACAATACCCCATAATGACAAAGCAAAAACGGGTGCAAATGTATTAAAAATAAAGTACAGATACCTTATTTGCGTAAGTATTCAGACCCTTTGCTATGATACTCGCAAAAATTGAGCTCAGGTGCATCCTGTTTCCATTGATCATCCTTGAGATGTTTCTACAACTTGATTGGAGTCCACCTGTGGTAAATTCAATTAATTGGATATGATTTGGCAAGGCACACACCTGTCATTTTTTGTGATTGTGATGTCATTATGGGGTACTGTGATGTCATTATGGGGTACTGTGATGTCATTATGGGGTACTGTGATGTCATTATGGGGTATTTGGATGTCATTTCTGAATTTTTATTTATTTATTTATTTATTTTACCTTTATTTAACCAGGTAGGCTAGTTGAGAACACCTTTATTTAACCAGGTAGGCAAGTTGAGAACAAGTTCTCATTTACAATTGCGACCTGGCCAAGATAAAGCAAAGCAGTTCGACAGATAAAACGACACAGAGTTACACATGGAGTAAAAACAAACATACAGTCAATAATGCAGTATAAACAAGTCTATATACAATGTGAGCAAATGAGGTGAGAAGGGAGGTAAAGGCAAAAAAGGCCAAGATGGCAAAGTAAATACAATATAGCAAGTAAAATACTGGAATGGTAGTTTTGCAATGGAAGAATGTGCAAAGTAGAAATAAAAAATAATGGGGTGCAAAGCAGCAAAATAAATAAATAAATAAAAATTAAATACAGTTGGGAAAGAGGTAGTTGTTTGGGCTAAATTATAGGTGGGCTATGTACAGGTGCAGTAATCTGTGAGCTGCTCTGACAGTTGGTGCTTAAAGCTAGTGAGGGAGATAAGTGTTTCCAGTTTCAGAGATTTTTGTAGTTCGTTCCAGTCATTGGCAGCAGAGAACTGGAAGGAGAGGCGGCCAAAGAAAGAATTGGTTTTGGGGGTGACTAGAGAGATATAAATGAATGGACTGTATATAGTAATGTTAACATTAGGCTGTCTAGATAGTGGAAACAGTCAAGGGGTCTGAATACTTTCTGAATGGACTGTATATAGTAATGTTAACATTAGGCTTTCTAGATAGTGGAAACAGTCAAGGGGTCTGAATACTTTCTGAATGGACTGCCTTCCTGTCCCCACAGTCTGCCTTCCTGTCCACACAGTCTGCATTCCTGTCCCCACAGTCTGCATTCCTGTCCCCACAGTCTGCCTTCCTGTCCCCACAGTCTGCCTTCCTGTCCCCACAGTCTGCCTTCCTGTCCCCACAGTCTGCCTGCCATTGACATTTTACCACATCTATCCCGATTACCTCCCTGATTTATACACATTATCTCACTGATATATATACCCATTACCTCACTGATATATATATACCCATTACCTCACTGATCTATCCCCATTACCTCCCTGATATATACACATTACCTCACTGATCTATCCCCATTACCTCCCTGATATATACACATTACCTCCCTGATATATACACATTACCTCCCTGATATATACACATTACCTCCCTGATATATATATACCCATTACCTCCCTGATATATACACATTACCTCACTGATATATACCCATTACCTACCTGATATATACCCATTACCTACCTGATATATACCCATTACCTCCCTGATATATACACATTACCTCCCTGATATATATACCCATTACCTCCCTGATATATATACCCATTACCTCCCTGATATATATATCCCCATTACCTCCCTGATATAATATCCCCATTACCTCCCTGATATATATACACATTACCTCACTGATATATATATCCCCATTACCTCCCTGATATATATGCCCATTACCTCCCTGATATATACCCATTACCTCACTGATATATATACACATTACCTCCCTGATCTATCCCCATTACCTCCCTGATATATACCCATTACCTCCCTGATATATATACACATTACCTCCCTGATATATATATCCCCATTACCTCCCTGATATATATATACCCATTACCTCCCTGATATATACCCATTACCTACCTGATCTACACCCATTACCTCCCTGATCTATACCCATTACCTCCCTGATATATATACACATTACCTCCCTGATATATACACATTACCTCCCTGATATATACCATTACCTCCCTGATATATACACATTACCTCCCTGTTATATACCCATTACCTCACTGATATATATATATACCATTACCTCCCTGATCTATACCCATTACCTCCCTGATCTATACACATTACCTCCCTGATCTATACCCATTACCTCCCTGATATATACCCATTACATCCCTGATATATACACATTACCTCCCTGATATATACACATTACCTCCCTGATATATACACATTACCTCCCTGATCTATACCCATTACCTCCCTGATATATGCACATTATCTCCCTGATATATACCCATTACCTCCCTGATATATACCCATTACATCCCTGATATATACACATTACCTCCCTGATATATACACATTACCTCCCTGATATATACACATTACCTCCCTGATATATACCCATTACCTCCCTGATATATACCCATTACCTCCCTGATATATACCCATTACCTCCCTGATATATACCCATTACCTCCCTGATATATACACATTACCTCCCTGATATATACACATTACCTCCCTGATATATACACATTACCTCCCGGATATATACACATTACCTCCCTGATCTATACACATTACCTCCCTGATATATACACATTACCTCCCTGATCTATACACATTACCTCCCTGATCTATACACATTACCTCCCTGATCTATACACATTACCTCCCTGATATATACCCATTACCTCCCTGATATATACACATTACCTCCCTGATATATACACATTACCTCCCTGATATATACACATTACCTCCCTGATATATACACATTACCTCCCTGATATATACCCATTACCTCCCTGATCTATACACATTACCTCCCTGATATATACACATTACCTCCCTGATATATACACATTACCTCCGGGATGCTGACATTCTGTCCAGTGTCTGTGTTCTTTTGTCCATCTTAATGTTATTTTTATTGGCCAGTCTGAGATATGGCTCTTTCTTTGCAACTCTGCCTAGAAGGTCATCGTCCCTGAGTCGCCTTTTCACTGTTGACGTTGAGACTGGTGTTTTGTGGGTACTATTTAATGAAGCTGCCAGTTGAGGACTTGTGAGAGGCATCTGTTTCTCAAATCATCAACTTGTCTAAAGAAGGCCAGTTTTATTGCTTCTTTAATCAGAACAGCAGTTTTCAAAGGATTTTCTAATGATGAATTAGCCTTTTAAAATGATAAACTTGGATTAGCAAACACAACGTGCCATTGGAACACAGGAGTGATGGTTGCTGATAATGGACCTCTGTACGCCTATGTAGATATTCCATAAAAAATCTGCCGTTTCCAGCTACAATAGTCATTTACAACATTAACAATGTCTACACTGTATTTCTGATCAATCTGATGTTATTTTAATGGACAAAAACATGTTTGTTTTTAAATTTTTAAATTTTAAACAAGCTACTTTCTAAGTGACCCCCAAACTTTAGAATGGTATTATCCTTGGATGTGTAGTGTCAGCGTTTGCTGCTGGCATGTCATTTGCCTTACTTGGCTAATCTTGCCAATGAAAAAAGAATAATTAAAGTAGTTGGCAATATCAGTGGGTTTTTGTGATGAATGAGCCATCTGATATAATAAATGATGGAGCTGAATTTGCCTTTTTCTCCAAAATGTAATTTAAGGTGCGCCAAAGCATTTTTTCTCTCATTATTTCTGTCATTTATCTCTGTTTCATAGTGGTTTCTTCTTTTTATTCAGTTTAGTCACATGATTTCGCAACTTGCAGTTCGTTTGCCAATCGGTTGTTCAGCCAGACTTATTTGCCATTCCTTTTGCCTCATCCCTCTCAACCACACAATGTTTCAATTCCTCATCAATCCAATTCTTCCTAACAGTTTTTACAGTGATTTTTATTTTAATGGGTGCGCATGCTCATTATTAACTGCAGCGAACGACTTCATAAATGTCGGCCTGTACAGCCTCATGCGGTGCCCCCCCCCACAATGAAAACAACTGGGAGGGATGTAGTCATCGACATCAATAATGCTTTCAATTTGACTTTGGCTTTCAAAAGCTGCTCATACATTAAACACATAAGGAATACAGTATAGCCATGGAACTCTACCGGGCATTATGATGCATGCTTTAGAATGCCCTTCAAGACCAATCAGAAACGAGTATTCAACAATGCCATGGTATAAAGCGTTTTAACCTTTTATCAGTGGCTTTAATGCACGGGAGTAACACTGTAGCGATGGTGGACTAGGGGGGAGGGAGGGAGGAGAAGGAGGGGAGGAGGGAGGGAGGGGAGGAGGGAGGGAGGGGAGGAGGGAGGGAGGGAGGGAGGAGGAGAGGAGGGAGGGAGGAGGAGAGGAGGGAGGAGGAGAGGAGAGGAGGGAGGAGGAGAGGAGGGAGGGAGTAGGAGAGGAGGGAGGGATGGAGATATGGAAACAGGCAGGAAGACAGAAATAGAGTGGGATAGAATGAGAGAGATAAAAGAATGAGGAGAGGAGGGGAGGAGGAGGGAGGGAGGAGAGGGAGGGAGGTGTCACAGACAACTTGTCTGAGGAGATTGTGTTGCTGTGTTTTCTTAGTCTTCATAACAAATAACACCCTATTCCCTATATAGTGCACTAATATAGACCAGAGCCTTATGGCACCCTATTCCCTATATAGTGCACTACTTTAGACCAGAAGTCCCTGGGCTTTGGTAGACAGTAGTGCACTACTTTAGACCAGAAGTCCCTGGGCTTTGGTAGACAGTAGTGCACTACTTTAGACCAGAAGTCCCTGGGCTTTGGTAGACAGTAGTGCACTACTTTAGACCAGAAGTCCCTGGGCTTTGGTAGACAGTAGTGCACTACTTTAGACCAGAAGTCCCTGGGCTTTGGTAGACAGTAGTGCACTACTTTAGACCAGAAGTCCCTGGGCTTTGGTAGACAGTAGTGCACTACTTTAGACCAGAAGTCCCTGGGCTTTGGTAGACAGTAGTGCACTACTTTAGACCAGAGCCCTATGGCACCATATTCCCTATATAGTGCACTACTTTAGACCAGAAGTCCCTGGGCGTTGGTAGACAGTAGTGCACTACTTTAGACCAGAAGTCCCTGGGCATTGGTAGACAGTAGTGCACTACTTTAGACCAGAAGTCCCTGGGCGTTGGTAGACAGTAGTGCACTACATAAGGAATAGGTGGTGTTTGAGACACACAGTTTAGCCTGAAACAGCTGAGGACAAACCGGTTGTGTTATTCTCTCAGAACTACACTACTAATCACATCAATGTGTATTTCTCCTGGCTGACGCCTCTCACTCACTGTCACTCACTCACTCACTCACTTCCTCACTCACTGTCACTCACTCCCTCACTCCTCACTCACTGTCACTCCCTCACTCACTGTCACTCACTCCCTCACTCACTGTCACTCACTTCCTCACTCACTCCCTCACTCACTGTCACTCACTTCCTCACTCACTCCCTCACTCACTGTCACTCACTCACTGTCACTCACTCCCTCACTCACTGTCACTCACTCCCTCACTCACTGTCACTCACTCACTGTCACTCATTCTTCCTCACTCACTGTCACTCACTCACTGTCACTCATTCTCCCTCACCCACTGTCACTCACTCACTCACTCACTCACTCACTCACTCACTCACTCACTCACTCACTCACTCACTCACTCACTCACTCTGTCACTCACTGTCACTCACTGTCTGTCACTCACTCACTCACACACACTGTAACACAAATGTCATTACTCTGCACTGTGATCTGCCTCCTAAATGACACCCTGTTCCCTTTAGAGTCTCTCTCCCTATGGGTCCTGGTCAACAGTAGTGCACTACCCTATGGGCCTGGTCAAAAGTAGGGCACTACAATATGGGACCTGGTCAACAGTAGGGCACTACCCTATGGGTCCTGGTCAACAGTAGTGCACTACCCTATGGGTCCTGGTCAACAGTAGTGCACTACCCTATGGACCTTGGTCAACAGTAGTGCACTACCCTATGGGACCCTGGTCAACAGTAGTGCACTACCCTATGGGACCCTGGTCAACAGTAGTACACTACCCTATTGGACCCTGGTCAACAGTAGTGCACTACCCTATGGGCCCTGGTCAACAGTAGTGCACTACCCTATGGGTCCTGGTCAACAGTAGTGCACTACCCTATGGGCCCTGGTCAACAGTATTTAAGGAATTAGGGTCCCATTTGGGCCCTGAAAACAATCACCCTCTCTCTGTGAGAGCCGGGACTCTCTCTCTGTGAGAGCCGGGACTCTCTCTCTGTGAGAGCCGGGACTCTCTGTCTGTGAGAGCCGGGACTCTCTGTCTGTGAGAGCCGGGACTCTCTCTCTGTGAGAGCCGGGACTCTCTCTCTCTGTGAGAGCCGGGACCTGGTTGGAGGAGGCAGTCTACATTTACATGTTAATCATTTAACAGACACCCTTATCCCAGAGCCACTTACAGGAGCAATTAGGGTTAAATAGTTGGTCTTATGCTATTGTGACATCTCCCCTTCCTCTACAGGTTATGGTGATGGCTGGGAAGTGTGTAGCCTGCTTGGACAGTGTGAGGGGTACATGGACCTCAGGGCTCGCCAGGAGCTGCTGGCCTTCTCTTTGACATACTGCCCCCCCGCCAGCATCCACCCCCTCCTGGCTGCCTCTAGTGACCTACAGACACAGGTAACTCCTGACCTTTACCCTCTAGACCATGTGTCAAACTCATTCCTTGGAAGGCCAATTGTCTGTGGGTTTTCAGTCCTCACTTGATTGATGAATTAAGGTCACACTCAGCCCTCCGTGGAATGAGTCGTTGTCCTTGATGATATTGTTGGCCTTAGTGTGACATCGGGTGCTATAGGTGTCCTGAAGGGCAGGTAATTTGCCCCCGGTGATGCATTCGGCAGACCGCACTACCCTCTGGAAAGCCCTGTGGCCGTGCAGTTGCCGTACCAGGCGATGATACAGCCCGACAGGATGCTTTCAATTGTACGGGTTTTAGGTGCCAAGCCAAATTTATTCAGCCTCCTGAGGTTGAACAGCGCCTTCTTCACCACTCTGTGTGGGTGGAACATTTTGTCAGTGATGTGTACGCCGAGGAACTTGAAGCTTTCCACCTTCTGTGATCCCTTCGATTTAGGGGTGCTCCCTCTTGCTGTTTCCTGAAGTCCACGATCATCCCCTTTGTTCTGGTTGATGTTGAGTGAGAGGATATTTCCTGGCACCACACTACATGACCAAAAGTATGTGGACATCTGCTCGTTGAACAATCATGGGCATTAAGATGGAGATGGTCTCCCTTTGGAGCCTCCACTCTTATGTGAAGACCATTAGATGTTTGAACAGTTCTGCGGGGACTCACAGATACAGGAAAAATTATAAAACATGTAACATTTATTCAAAATGGCAAGTGTTGTCTCTACATCTTTCTGGTTCCTGTTTGTCCCCTGGTTCCTGTTTGTCCCCTGGTTCCTGTTTGTCCCCTGGTTCCTGTTTGTCCCCTGGTTCCTGTTTGTCCCCTGGTGCCTGTTGGTCCTCTGGTGCCTGTTGGTCCTCTGGTGCCTGTTGGTCCCCTGGTGCCTGTTGGTCCCCTGGTGCCTGTTGGTCCCCTGGTACCTGTTGGTCCCCTGGTGCCTGTTGGTCCCCTGGTGCCTGTTGGTCCCCTGGTGCCTGTTGGTCCCTGGTGCCTGTTGGTCCCCTGGTGCCTGTTGGTCCCCTGGTGCCTGTTGGTCCCCTGGTGCCTGTTGGTCCCCTGGTGCCTGTTGGTCCCCTGGTGCCTGTTGGTCCCCTGGTGCCTGTTGGTCCCCTGGTGCCTGTTGGTCCCCTGGTGCCTGTTGGTCCCCTGGTGCCTGTTGGTCCCCTGGTGCCTGTTGGTCCCCTGGTGCCTGTTGGTCCCCTGGTGCCTGTTGGTCCCCTGGTGCCTGTTGGTCCCCTGGTGCCTGTTGGTCCCCTGGTCCCTGTTGGTCCCCTGGTCCTGTGGTCCCTGTTTGGTCCCTGTTTGTCCCCTGGTGCCTGTTTTGTCCCCTGGTGCCTGTTTGTCCCCTGGTGCCTGTTTGTCCCCTGGTGCCTGTTTGTCCCCTGGTGCCTGTTTGTCCCCTGGTGCCTGTTTGGTCCCCTGGTGCCTGTTGGTCCCCTGGTGCCTGTTGGTCCCCTGGTGCCTGTTGGTCCCCTGGTTCATGTATACTGTATATTCCTGTTTGATAGCGTTTATGTCCGAGAAGCCGGTGTTTGGAGGATATATTGGCACGGGTGTTAGGCCCACACTGCCAGGTCTCTGACCTCCTCCCTATTGGCTGTCTCATTGTTGTCAGTGATCAGGCCTACCACTGTTGTGTCGTCAACAAACTTAATGATGGTGTTGGAGTCGTGATTGGCCTCGCATTCATGGGTGTACGGGGAGTACAGCAGGGACTAAGTACACACCCCTGAAGGGTCCCAGTGTTGAGGATCAGCATGGCAGATGTGTTGTTACCTACCCTTACCACCTGGGGGGGGGGGGTGGGCAGCTTGTCAGGAAGTCCAGGATCCAGTTGCAGAGGGAGGTGTTTAGTCCCAGGGTCCTTAGCTTAGTGATGATCCTGTAAGTTTTTATTCCAACCCTAATCTAGCACACCTGATATGAATAATTAGCTGGTTGAAAAGCTGAACCAGGTTACAACTGTGGTTGAAGCGAAAACATACAGGAAGGTAGCTCTCCAGGAACAGGGTTGGACACCCCTGGTCTAGGGTTTCTGGCATGATGGTGTTGATGTGAGCCTTGACCAGCCTTTAAAAACTCGTCATGGTTACCGTCGTGAGTGCTCCGGGGCGGTAATCATTTAGGCAGGTTACCTTCGCTTCCTTGGTCACAGGGACTATGGTGGTCTGCTTGAAACATGTTGGTATTACAGACTCAGACAGGGAGAGGTTGAAAATGTCAGTGAAGACACTTGACAGTTGGTTTGCGCATGTTTTGAGTACACGTCCTGGTAATCCGTCTGGCCCAGCCGCTTTGTGAATGTTGACCTGTTTAAAGGTCTTGCTCACATCGACTACGGAGAATGTGATCACACAGTCATGCCGGAACAGCTGGTGCTCTCATGCATGCTTCAGTGTTGCTTGCCTCAAAGCGAGCATAAAAAGGCATTTCGCTCGTCTGGAAGGCTCGTGTCACTGGACAGCTCGCGGCTGAGTTTCCCTTTATAGTCCGTAATAGTTTTCAAGCCCTGCCACATCTGACGAGCATCAGAGATTCAATCTTAATCCTGTATTGACGCGTTGCCTGATTGATGGTTGGTCTGATGGCATTGCGGGATTTCTTTGAAGCGTCTGGATTATTGTTCTGTTCCAGCCTGTGCAAAACAGTCCTGTAGCATCTGACCATCTGACCATCTGCTCTAATGTGGAGGCAGGTAGGCAGCAGGCTTCGGATTGGTTATATAATAACAGTAGGCAACACCAACATTAGTCTACATTCATTCCATTCATATAAGTGTGAAAATGATTTCCCAGCACTGGGCTTCGAAGTCGCGATGATCAGAGCTGAATAATGCTGCTCCCTCACTCTCTCCCTCTCTCCCTCTCTCCCTCATTCTCTCCCTCTCTCCCTCATTCTCTCCCTCTCTCCCTCACTCTCTCCCCCTCTCCCTCATTCTCTCCCCCTCTCCCTCATTCTCTCCCCCTCTCCCTCTCCCTCATTCTATCCCTCTCTCCCCCTCTCCCTCACTCTCTCCCCCTCTCCCTCACTCTCTCCCCCTCTCCCTCACTCTCTCCCACTCTCCCTCTTTCCCCCCCCCCTCTCCCTCTTTCCCTCTCACTATTTCCCTCTCCCTTTCTCCCTCTTTCCCTCTCCCTTTCTCCCTCTTTCCCTTTCCCTCTCCCTTTCTCCCTCTCCCTCACTCTCTCCCCCTCTCCCTCACTCTCTCCCTCACTCTCTCCCTCACTCTCTCCCTCACTCTCTCCCCCTCTCCCTCACTCTCTCCCCTCTCTCTCCCTCACTCTCTCCCCCTCTCTCTCCCTCACTCTCTCCCCCTCCCTTTCTCCCTCTCCCTTTCCCCCTCTCCCTTTCTCCCTCTCCCTTTCTCCCTCTCCCTTTCTCCCTCTCCCTTTCTCCCTCTCCCTTTCTCCCTCTCCCTTTCTCCCTCTCCCTTTCTCCCTTTCTCCCTCTCCCTTTCTCCCTCTCCCTTTCTCCCTTTCTCCCTTTCTCCCTTTCTCCCTCTCCCTTTCTCCCTCTCCCTTTCTCCCTCTCCCTTTCTCCCTTTCTCCCTCTCCCTTTCTCCCTCTCCCTTTCTCCCTTTCTCCCTCTCCCTTTCTCCCTCTCTTCCCCCTCTCCGTTTCTACCCAGGTGTTGTACCAGGCAGTGAACTATCAGATGGCTTCCCCCTGAACCTGAATGCTTCCGGGACGAGACTGACTCAGTACAGGTGTGTGTGTGTGTAAAAGCTGTTGTTGGTGTGTGAGTATGTCTCTCTGTTTATCATCTGTGCGTCAAATGACATGAAGATACCTGTTGTGGTGTGTGTGTGGGGTATTGGTCCCTACTCCACTCGAACAACACAATGTCCATACACCACTCGAACAACACAATGCCCATACACCACTAGAACAACACAATGTCCATACACCACTAGAACAACACAATGTCCATACACCACTAGAACAACACAATGTCCATACACCACCAGAACAACACAATGTCCATACACCACTAGAACAACACAATGCCCATACACCACCAGAACAACACAACACAATGCCCATACACCACTAGAACAACACAATGTCCATACACCACTAGAACAACACAACACAATGCCCATACACCACTAGAACAACACAATGTCCATACACCACTAGAACAACACAATGTCCATACACCACTAGAACAACACAATGCCCATACACCACTAGAACAACACAATGTCCATACACCACTAGAACAACACAATGTCCATACACCACTAGAACAACACAATGTCCATACACCACTAGAACAACACAATGCCCATACACCACTAGAACAACACAATGCCCATACACCACTAGAACAACACAACACAATGCCCATACACCACTAGAACAACACAATGCCCATACACCACTAGAACAACACAACACAATGCCCATACACCACTAGAACAACACAACACAATGCCCATACACCACTAGAACAACACAACACAATGCCCATACACCACTAGAACAACACAATGCCCATACACCACTAGAACAACACAATGCCCATACACCACTAGAACAACACAACACAATGTCCATACACCACTAGAACAACACAATGTCCATACACCACTATAACAACACAACACAATGCCCATACACCACTAGAACAACACAATGTCCATACACCACCAGAACAACACAACACAATGCCCATACACCACTAGAACAACACAATGCCCATACACCACTAGAACAACACAATGTCCATACACCACTAGAACAACACAATGTCCATACACCACTAGAACAACACAATGTCCATACACCACTAGAACAACACAATGTCCATACACCACTAGAACAACACAATGTCCATACACCACTAGAACAACACAATGTCCATACACCACTAGAACAACACAATGTCCATACGCCACTAGAACAACACAATGTCCATACACCACTAGAACAACACAATGTCCATACACCACTAGAACAACACAATGTCCATACACCACTAGAACAACACAATGTCCATACACCACTAGAACAACACAATGTCCATACACCACTAGAACAACACAATGTCCATACACCACTAGAACAACACAATGTCCATACACCACTAGAACAACACAATGTCCATACACCACTAGAACAACACAATGTCCATACACCACTAGAACAGAACAACACAATGTCCATACACCACTAGAACAGAACAACACAATGTCCATACACCACTAGAACAACACAACACAATGTCCATACACCACTAGAACAACACAATGTCCATACACCACTAGAACAACACAATGCCCATACACCACCAGAACAACACAACACAATGTCCATACACCACTAGAACAACACAATGTCCATACACCACTGGAACAACACAACACAATGCCCATACACCACTGGAACAACACAACACAATGCCCATACACCACTAGAACATCACAACACAATGCCCATACACCACCAGAACAACACAACACAATGTCCATACACCACTAGAACAACACAATGTCCATACACCACTAGAACAACACAACACAATGTCCATACACCACTAGAACAACACAACACAATGTCCATACACCACTAGAACAACACAATGTCCATACACCACTAGAACAACACAATGCCCATACACCACTAGAACAACACAACACAATGTCCATACACCACCAGAACAACACAATGCCCATACACCACTAGAACAACACAACACAATGTCCATACACCACTAGAACAACACAACACAATGTCCATACACCACTAGAACAACACAAATTCCATACACCACTAGAACAACACAATGCCCATACACCACTAGAACAACACAACACAATGTCCATACACCACTAGAACAACACAATGCCCATACACCACCAGAACAACACAACATAATGTCCATACACCACTAGAACAACACAACACAATGTCCATACAACACTAGAACAACACAATGTCCATACACCACCAGAACAACACAATGCCCATACACCACCAGAACAACACAACAGTGTCCATACACCACTAGAACAACACAATGCCCATACACCACTAGAACAACACAGTGTCCATACACCACCAGAACAACACAATGCCCATACACCACTAGAACAACACAACACAATGCCCATACACCACTAGAACACAATGTCCATACACCACTAGAACAACACAATGTCCATACACCACTAGAACAACACAATGTCCATACACCACTAGAACAACACAACACAATGCCCATACACCACCAGAACAACACAACACAATGTCCATACACCACTAGAACAACACAATGTCCATACACCACTAGAACAACACAACACAATGCCCATACACCACTAGAACAACACAACACAATGCCCATACACCACTAGAACAACACAATGCCCATACACCACTAGAACAACACAATGTCCATACACCACTAGAACAACACAATGCCCATACACCACTAGAACAACACAACACAATGCCCATACACCACTAGAACAACACAACACAATGCCCATACACCACTAGAACAACACAACACAATGTCCATACACCACTAGAACAACACAACACAATGTCCATACACCACTAGAACAACACAATGCCCATACACCACTAGAACAACACAACACAATGCCCATACACCACTAGAACAACACAACACAATGCCCATACACCACCAGAACAACACAATGCCCATACACCACTAGAACAACACAATGCCCATACACCACTAGAACAACACAATGCCCATACACCACCAGAACAACACAACACAATGCCCATACACCACTAGAACAACACAATGTCCATACACCACTAGAACAACACAACACAGTGTCCATACACCACTAGAACAACACAATGTCCATACACCACCAGAACAACACAACACAATGCCCATACACCACTAGAACAACACAATGCCCATACACCACCAGAACAACACAACACAATGCCCATACACCACTAGAACAGCACAATGCCCATACACCACCAGAACAACACAACACAATGCCCATACACCACTAGAACAACACAACACAATGCCCATACACCACTAGAACAACACAACACAATGCCCATACACCACTAGAACAACACAATGTCCATACACCACTAGAACAACACAATGTCCATACACCACTAGAACAACACAACACAATGCCCATACACCACTAGAACAACACAACACAATGCCCATACACCACCAGAACAACACAATGCCCATACACCACTAGAACAACACAACACAATGCCCATACACCACCAGAACAACACAATACCCATACACCACCAGAACAACACAACACAATGCCCATACACCACTAGAACAACACAACACAATGTCCATACACCACTAGAACAACACAATGCCCATACACCACCAGAACAACACAATGCCCATACACCACTAGAACAACACAACACAATGTCCATACACCACCAGAACAACACAATGTCCATACACCACCAAACAACACAATGTCCATACACCACTAGAACAACACAACACAATGTCCATACACCACCAGAACAACACAATGCCCATACACCACCAGAACAACACAACACAATGCCCATACACCACCAGAACAACACAATGCCCATACACCACTAGAACAACACAATGCCCATACACCACTAGAACAACACAATGCCCATACACCACCAGAACAACACAATGCCCATACACCACTAGAACAACACAACACAATGTCCATACACCACCAGAACAACACAACACAATGTCCATACACCACTAGAACAACACAACACAATGTCCATACACCACTAGAACAACACAATGTCCATACACCACTAGAACAACACAATGCCCATACACCACTAGAACAACACAACACAATGTCCATACACCACCAGAACAACACAATGCCCATACACCACTAGAACAACACAACACAATGTCCATACACCACCAGAACAACACAATGCCCATACACCACTAGAACAACACAACACAATGTCCATACACCACTAGAACAACACAACACAATGTCCATACACCACTAGAACAACACAAATTCCATACACCACTAGAACAACACAATGCCCATACACCACTAGAACAACACAACACAATGTCCATACACCACTAGAACAACACAATGCCCATACACCACCAGAACAACACAACATAATGTCCATACACCACTAGAACAACACAACACAATGTCCATACAACACTAGAACAACACAATGTCCATACACCACCAGAACAACACAATGCCCATACACCACCAGAACAACACAACAGTGTCCATACACCACTAGAACAACACAATGCCCATACACCACTAGAACAACACAGTGTCCATACACCACCAGAACAACACAATGCCCATACACCACTAGAACAACACAACACAATGCCCATACACCACTAGAACACAATGTCCATACACCACTAGAACAACACAATGTCCATACACCACTAGAACAACACAATGTCCATACACCACTAGAACAACACAACACAATGCCCATACACCACCAGAACAACACAACACAATGTCCATACACCACTAGAACAACACAATGTCCATACACCACTAGAACAACACAACACAATGCCCATACACCACTAGAACAACACAACACAATGCCCATACACCACTAGAACAACACAATGCCCATACACCACTAGAACAACACAATGTCCATACACCACTAGAACAACACAATGCCCATACACCACTAGAACAACACAACACAATGCCCATACACCACTAGAACAACACAACACAATGCCCATACACCACTAGAACAACACAAACACAATGTCCATACACCACTAGAACAACACAACACAATGTCCATACACCACTAGAACAACACAATGCCCATACACCACTAGAACAACACAACACAATGCCCATACACCACTAGAACAACACAACACAATGCCCATACACCACCAGAACAACACAATGCCCATACACCACTAGAACAACACAATGCCCATACACCACTAGAACAACACAATGCCCATACACCACCAGAACAACACAACACAATGCCCATACACCACTAGAACAACACAATGTCCATACACCACTAGAACAACACAACACAGTGTCCATACACCACTAGAACAACACAATGTCCATACACCACCAGAACAACACAACACAATGCCCATACACCACTAGAACAACACAATGCCCATACACCACCAGAACAACACAACACAATGCCCATACACCACTAGAACAGCACAATGCCCATACACCACCAGAACAACACAACACAATGCCCATACACCACTAGAACAACACAACACAATGCCCATACACCACTAGAACAACACAATGTCCATACACCACTAGAACAACACAATGTCCATACACCACTAGAACAACACAACACAATGCCCATACACCACTAGAACAACACAACACAATGCCCATACACCACCAGAACAACACAATGCCCATACACCACTAGAACAACACAACACAATGCCCATACACCACCAGAACAACACAATACCCATACACCACCAGAACAACACAACACAATGCCCATACACCACTAGAACAACACAACACAATGTCCATACACCACTAGAACAACACAATGCCCATACACCACCAGAACAACACAATGCCCATACACCACTAGAACAACACAACACAATGTCCATACACCACCAGAACAACACAATGTCCATACACCACCAGAACAACACAACACAATGTCCATACACCACTAGAACAACACAACACAATGTCCATACACCACCAGAACAACACAATGCCCATACACCACCAGAACAACACAACACAATGCCCATACACCACCAGAACAACACAATGCCCATAAAACCACTAGAACAACACAATGCCCATACACCACTAGAACAACACAATGCCCATACACCACCAGAACAACACAATGCCCATACACCACTAGAACAACACAACACAATGTCCATACACCACCAGAACAACACAACACAATGCCCATACACCACTAGAACAACACAACACAGTGTCCATACACCACCAGAACAACACAACACAATGTCCATACACCACCAGAACAACACAACACAATGTCCATACACCACCAGAACAACACAACACAATGCCCATACACCACCAGAACAACACAACACAATGTCCATACACCACCAGAACAACACAACACAATGCCCATACACCACCAGAACAACACAACACAATGCCCATACACCACTAGAACAACACAATGTCCATACACCACTAGAACAACACAACACAATGCCCATACACCACCAGAACAACACAATGCCCATACACCACCAGAACAACACAATGCCCATACACCACTAGAACAACACAACACAATGCCCATACACCACTAGAACAACACAACACAGTGTCCATACACCACCAGAACAACACAACACAATGTCCATACACCACCAGAACAACACAATGTCCATACACCACTAGAACAACACAACACAATGCCCATACACCACTAGAACAACACAACACAGTGTCCATACACCACTAGAACAACACAACACAATGCCCATACACCACTAGAACAACACAATGTCCATACACCACTAGAACAACACAACACAATGCCCATACACCACCAGAACAACACAATGCCCATACACCACTAGAACAACACAACACAATGCCCATACACCACTAGAACAACACAACACAATGCCCATACACCACTAGAACAACACAACACAATGCCCATACACCACCAGAACAACACAACACAATGCCCATACACCACCAGAACAACACAGTGTCCATACACCACCAGAACAACACAACACAATGCCCATACACCACTAGAACAACACAACACAATGCCCATACACCACTAGAACAACACAACACAATGCCCATACACCACTAGAACAACACAACACAATGCCCATACACCACTAGAACAACACAACACAGTGTCCATACACCACCAGAACAACACAACACAATGCCCATACACCACCAGAACAACACAACACAATGTCCATACACCACTAGAACAACACAATGCCCATACACCACTAGAACAACACAACACAATGCCCATACACCACTAGAACAACACAACACAATGCCCATACACCACCAGAACAACACAGTGTCCATACACCACCAGAACAACACAACACAATGCCCATACACCACCAGAACAACACAGTGTCCATACACCACCAGAACAACACAACACAATGCCCATACACCACCAGAACAACACAACACAATGCCCATACACCACTAGAACAACACAATGCCCATACACCACTAGAACAACACAACACAATGCCCATACACCACCAGAACAACACAACACAATGCCCATACACCACTAGAACAACACAACACAATGCCCATACACCACTAGAACAACACAGTGTCCATACACCACTAGAACAACACAACACAATGCCCATACACCACCAGAACAACACAATGCCCATACACCACTAGAACAACACAACACAATGCCCATACACCACTAGAACAACACAACACAATGCCCATACACCACTAGAACAACACAATGCCCATACACCACTAGAACAACACAACACAATGCCCATACACCACTAGAACAACACAATGCCCATACACCACTAGAACAACACAATGCCCATACACCACTAGAACAACACAATGCCCATACACCACCAGAACAACACAACACAATGCCCATACACCACTAGAACAACACAACACAATGCCCATACAC
Organism: Oncorhynchus kisutch; assembly: GCF_002021735.2. Taxonomy (NCBI): domain Eukaryota; kingdom Metazoa; phylum Chordata; class Actinopteri; order Salmoniformes; family Salmonidae; genus Oncorhynchus; species Oncorhynchus kisutch. Next base: position 45,603,643 of record NC_034194.2, read on the forward strand.
CACTAGAACAACACAGTGTCCATACACCACTAGAACAACACAACACAATGCCCATACACCACCAGAACAACACAATGCCCATACACCACTAGAACAACACAACACAATGCCCATACACCACTAGAACAACACAACACAATGCCCATACACCACTAGAACAACACAATGCCCATACACCACTAGAACAACACAACACAATGCCCATACACCACCAGAACAACACAATGCCCATACACCACTAGAACAACACAATGCCCATACACCACTAGAACAACACAATGCCCATACACCACCAGAACAACACAACACAATGCCCATACACCACTAGAACAACACAATGTCCATACACCACTAGAACAACACAACACAGTGTCCATACACCACTAGAACAACACAATGTCCATACACCACCAGAACAACACAACACAATGCCCATACACCACTAGAACAACACAATGCCCATACACCACCAGAACAACACAACACAATGCCCATACACCACTAGAACAACACAACACAATGCCCATACACCACTAGAACAACACAATGTCCATACACCACTAGAACAACAATGTCCATACACCACTAGAACAACACAACACAATGCCCATACACCACTAGAACAACACAACACAATGCCCATACACCACCAGAACAACACAATGCCCATACACCACTAGAACAACACAACACAATGCCCATACACCACCAGAACAACACAATACCCATACACCACCAGAACAACACAACACAATGCCCATACACCACTAGAACAACACAACACAATGCCCATACACCACTAGAACAACACAACACAATGCCCATACACCACTAGAACAACACAATGCCCATACACCACCAGAACAACACAATGCCCATACACCACTAGAACAACACAACACAATGTCCATACACCACCAGAACAACACAATGTCCATACACCACCAGAACAACACAACACAATGTCCATACACCACTAGAACAACACAACACAATGTCCATACACCACCAGAACAACACAATGCCCATACACCAACAGAACAACACAACACAATGCCCATACACCACCAGAACAACACAATGCCCATACACCACTAGAACAACACAATGCCCATACACCACTAGAACAACACAATGCCCATACACCACCAGAACAACACAATGCCCATACACCACTAGAACAACACAACACAATGTCCATACACCACCAGAACAACACAACACAATGCCCATACACCACTAGAACAACACAACACAGTGTCCATACACCACCAGAACAACACAACACAATGTCCATACACCACCAGAACAACACAACACAATGTCCATACACCACCAGAACAACACAACACAATGCCCATACACCACCAGAACAACACAACACAATGTCCATACACCACCAGAACAACACAACACAATGTCCATACACCACCAGAACAACACAACACAATGCCCATACACCACTAGAACAACACAATGTCCATACACCACTAGAACAACACAACACAATGTCCATACACCACTAGAACAACACAACACAATGCCCATACACCACCAGAACAACACAATGCCCATACACCACTAGAACAACACAACACAATGCCCATACACCACTAGAACAACACAACACAGTGTCCATACACCACCAGAACAACACAACACAATGTCCATACACCACCAGAACAACACAATGTCCATACACCACTAGAACAACACAACACAATGCCCATACACCACTAGAACAACACAACACAGTGTCCATACACCACTAGAACAACACAACACAATGCCCATACACCACTAGAACAACACAATGTCCATACACCACTAGAACAACACAACACAATGCCCATACACCACCAGAACAACACAATGCCCATACACCACCAGAACAACACAATGCCCATACACCACTAGAACAACACAACACAATGCCCATACACCACTAGAACAACACAACACAATGCCCATACACCACTAGAACAACACAACACAATGCCCATACACCACCAGAACAACACAACACAATGCCCATACACCACCAGAACAACAGTGTCCATACACCACCAGAACAACACAACACAATGCCCATACACCACTAGAACAACACAACACAATGCCCATACACCACTAGAACAACACAACACAATGCCCATACACCACTAGAACAACACAACACAATGCCCATACACCACTAGAACAACACAACACAGTGTCCATACACCACCAGAACAACACAACACAATGCCCATACACCACCAGAACAACACAACACAATGTCCATACACCACTAGAACAACACAATGCCCATACACCACTAGAACAACACAACACAATGCCCATACACCACCAGAACAACACAGTGTCCATACACCACCAGAACAACACAACACAATGCCCATACACCACCAGAACAACACAGTGTCCATACACCACCAGAACAACACAACACAATGCCCATACACCACCAGAACAACACAACACAATGCCCATACACCACTAGAACAACACAATGCCCATACACCACTAGAACAACACAACACAATGCCCATACACCACCAGAACAACACAACACAATGCCCATACACCACTAGAACAACACAACACAATGCCCATACACCACTAGAACAACACAGTGTCCATACACCACTAGAACAACACAACACAATGCCCATACACCACCAGAACAACACAATGCCCATACACCACTAGAACAACACAACACAATGCCCATACACCACTAGAACAACACAACACAATGCCCATACACCACTAGAACAACACAATGCCCATACACCACTAGAACAACACAACACAATGCCCATACACCACTAGAACAACACAACACAATGCCCATACACCACTAGAACAACACAACACAATGCCCATACACCACTAGAACAACACAGTGTCCATACACCACTAGAACAACACAACACAATGCCCATACACCACTAGAACAACACAATGCCCATACACCACCAGAACAACACAATGCCCATACACCACTAGAACAACACAACACAATGTCCATACACCACTAGAACAACACAACACAATGCCCATACACCACTATAACAACACAACACAATGCCCATACACCACTAGAACAACACAACACAATGCCCATACACCACTAGAACAACACAATGCCCATACACCACTAGAACAACACAATGCCCATACACCACTAGAACAACACAATGCCCATACACCACTAGAACAACACAACACAATGCCCATACACCACTAGAACAACACAACACAATGCCCATACACCACTAGAACAACACAACACAATGCCCATACACCACTAGAACAACACAATGCCCATACACCACTAGAACAACACAACACAATGCCCATACACCACTAGAACAACACAACACAATGCCCATACACCACTAGAACAACACAACACAATGCCCATACACCACTAGAACAACACAATGCCCATACACCACTAGAACAACACAATGCCCATACACCACTAGAACAACACAATGCCCATACACCACTAGAACAACACAATGCCCATACACCACCAGAACAACACAACACAATGCCCATACACCACTAGAACAACACAACACAATGCCCATACACCACTAGAACAACACAATGCCCATACACCACTAGAACAACACAATGCCCATACACCACCAGAACAACACAACACAATGCCCATACACCACTAGAACAACACAACACAATGCCCATACACCACTAGAACAACACAATGCCCATACACCACTAGAACAACACAACACTGCAATCTGTCAGTTTAGTTTAAATTTTTTACTTTTCTTCTACAATGTGCATTCACAAGGAAGTGATAATTCAACTGGAGTTTAGCAACCCGAGCCATACATAAATAGTGTTATTTTTAGACGCCTATTTTTGATGAAAAAGATTGTAATGAAATCACCCTGCCAGATTATAATGAAGTGTATGCTACATTTAACACATTGCTTTCTCACCGTTGGAAATGTCGCCCTCGGTCTCGGCGAGACTGAACGTTCACAAGTCGGACGTGATTCAGCCGTTGTTCCCCCATGACGTCTCTCTCTCTAAGCTGCTGGGTGTTCGAACACAGAGAAACTCACCTCAGTATCTTGTACTTCTAGCTAGTGGGTCACCTGCATGGTAGCTTCTTTGTGCTATGTGAAGGCTAGGGTTGCCAAAATCAGATACATTTACCAATATGTTCAGTTTTTACGAGAAATGGATTCCGTTACTACTTCCTTGTTTTTCTGGGAATCTTTCCAACCGTGATTTCTGGGAGACTTGGACATTTTCAGGAAGTTGTGGGATGTTGCAACCCTAGTGAAGGTTGTATTATCAGGAAGTTGTGGGATGTTGCAACCCTAGTGAAGGTTGTATTATCAGGAAGTTGTGGGATGTTGCAACCCTAGTGAAGGTTGTATTACTACTAACCTGTGCCCCCCCGTGTCCCCCCCTCTCCAGTCCGCTGGTCCTCCCAGCTCTGTTTCACCACTGGGTGGCGCTGCAGGAGACCTACTCCATCGTACCACCAATAGAACCATAGAGGTCCTGGCCAGTACTGGCCTGACCACTAAGGCTGTTCTGACTGCCGTCAGCGACCACAGCTGGTGGAAGAACCAGCTCAACTACCTCCGACCACTGCATGTAAGAACGCAAAGGGGTTTCACACACACACACACACGTTAGACACACAAACACACACACACACACACACACACACACACACGTTAGACCACAGCTGGTGGAAGAACCAGCTCAACTACCTCCGACCACTGCATGTAAGAACGCAAAGGGGTTTCACACACACACACGTTAGACACACAAACACACACACACACACACACACACACGTTAGACCACAGCTGGTGGAAGGACTCGCTCAACTACCTCCGACCACTAAGACGTTTGTGTGTCTGTCTGTCTGTGTGTGTGTTTAACTATCCTTGGTCCAGAAGTCCCCACTAGAATAGTAAACAACCAAAAACTGAATAACCAGCTGGGGACATTCTGTTGGTCCCCACAAGGTCCAATGCTATTTCTAGTGGGTTATTGGTTAATTCAATGTTATATTCAGTAATAGTGTCTAGTTAATTTAATGTGTTATATTCAGTAATAGTGTCTAGTTAATTCAATATGTGTTGTACTCTATCCCACGGTAGTAGGTCTGTCTGTCCCCAGGGCTCTATCCCATGGTAGTAGGTCTGTCTCTCTGTCCCCAGGGCTCTATCCCACGGTAGTAGGTCTGTCTCTCTGTCCCCAGGGCTCTATCCCACGGTAGTAGGTCTGTCTGTCCCCAGGGCTCTATCCCACGGTAGTAGGTCGGTCTGTCCCCAGGGCTCTATCCCACGGTCGTAGGTCTGTCTGTCCCCAGGGCTCTATCCCACGGTAGTAGGTCTGTCTGTCTGTTCCCAGGGCTCTATCCCACAGTAGTAGGTCTGTCTGTCTGTCCCCAGGGCTCTATCCCACGGTAGTAGGTCTGTCTGTCTGTCCCCAGGGCTCTATCCCACGGTAGTAGGTCTGTCTGTCCCCAGGGCTGTATCCCAAAGTAGTAGGTCTGTCTGTCTGTCCCCATGGCTCTATCCCACGGTAGTAGGGCTGTCTGTCCCCAGGGCTCTATCCCACGGTAGTAGGGCTATCTGTCCCCAGGGCTCTATCCCACGGTAGTAGGTCTGTCTGTCTGTCCCCAGGGCTCTATCCCACGGTAGTAGGTCTGTCTGTCCCCAGGGCTCTATCCCACAGTAGTAGGTCTGTCTGTCTGTCCTCAGGGCTCTATCCCACGGTAGTAGGTCTGTCTGTCTGTCCCCAGGGTCGGAGTGGAGGCTCCAAGGCTGTAGGAAGAGAGGAGAACAGTGGTCTGGAGAGACAGGGTGTTAACCCCTTCTACCAGGGACTTTTTGATGATCCATATGTAGACCAGGTAAGTTGTGTGTGCTTCTGTTGTTCTATTCCTAACCCTGGTCTCTTCTTAACCCTGGTCTCTTCCTAACCCAGTTCCCTTGTTGTTCTCTTCCTAACCCTGGTCTCTTCCTAACCCTGGTCTCTTCCCAACCCTGGTCTCTTCCCAACCCTGTTCTCTTCCCAACCCTGTTCTCTTCCCAACCCTGGTCTCTTCCCAACCCTGGTCTCTTCCCAACCCTGGTCTCTTCCCAACCCTGGTCTCTTCCCAACCCTGTTATCTTCCCAACCCTGGTCTCTTCCTAACCCTGGTCTCTTCCCAACCCTGTTCTCTTCCCAACCCTGTTCTCTTCCCAACCCTGGTCTCTTCCTAACCCTGGTCTCTTCCCAACCCTGTTCTCTTCCCAACCCTGTTCTCTTCCCAACCCTGTTCTCTTCCCAACCCTGGTCTCTTCCTAACCCTGGTCTCTTCCCAACCCTGTTCTCTTCCTAACCCTGGTCTCTTCCTAACCCTGTTCTCTTCCCAACCCTGTTCTCTTCCCAACCCTGGTCTCTTCCTAACCCTGTTCCCTTCCTAACCCTGTTCTCTTCTTAACCCTGGTCTCTTCCTAACTCTATTAATGGCGTCGGAGGGGATTGCTGCCATTTTAGTCTCCTAACCAACTGTTTTGTTGCATAGTTTGTATCTTATTATGTACATGATGTTGCTGCCATCGTCTCTTATGACCGAAAAATAGCTTCTGGACATCAGAACAGCGATCACTCACCTCAAACTATTTTTCCTTTAATGAGTCTGATGCGAAGGACATACTGGTTTTCCCAGACCAGTCCCAAATCCCTGTCATTCACATGACGAAAAGACAGAGATACAGGGGGCGGAGATCAGGGTGCCTTGTGAGAATTTGTCGGCGGGTGGGTAACCCTCTACCATCTGTTCTATTGGCCAACGTGCGATCACTGGAGAATAAACTGGATGAGCTCCGTTCAAGAAATGATTTATACTTTTACTTTTGATACTTAAGTACATTTAAAACCAAATACTTTTAGACTTTTACTCAAGTAGTATTTTACTGGGTGACTTTCACTTTTACTTGAGTCATTTTCTATTAAGGATATCTTTACTTTTACTCAAGTATGACAATTAGGTACTTTTTACACCTCTGGAGTTGAGTGCACGAAATGCAGAAATGATAAAAGTGTTGAAATTAGTTTTGGGCTGAAGTTGAAATGAACAGTATAAAACAATCAGAATGGAGAGAGAATCACTTAGAATGTATGTGTTGCCACCCTAGGATCACTCACTACTCATAGAGCACCCTGGGATCACTCACTACTCATAAAGCACCCTGGGATCACTCACTACTCATAAAGCACCCTGGGATCACTCACTACTCCTAAAGCACCCTGGGATCACTCACTACTCATAGAGCACCCTGGGATCACTCACTACTCATAAAGCACCCTAGGATCACTCACTACTCATAAAGCACCCTGTGTTCACTACTCACTACTCATAGAGCACCCTGGGATCACTCACTACTCATAGAGCACCCTAGGATCACTCACTACTCATAAAGCACCCTAGGATCACTCACTACTCATAAAGCACCCTGTGTTCACTACTCACTACTCATAGAGCACCCTGGGATCACTCACTACTCATAGAGCACCCTAGGATCACTCACTACTCATAAAGCACCCTGTGTTCACTACTCACTACTCATAGAGCACCCTGGGATCACTCACTACTCATAAAGCACCCTAGGATCACTCACTACTCATAAAGCACCCTGTGTTCACTACTCACTACTCCTAAAGCACCCTGGGATCACTACTCCTAAAGCACCCTAGGATCACTCACTACTCATAAAGCACCCTGGGATCACTCACTACTCATAAAACACCCTGGGATCACTCACTACTCATAAAGCACCCTGGGATCACTCACTACTCATAGAGCACCCTGGGATCACTCACTACTCATAGAGCACCCTGGGATCACTCACTACTCATAGAGCACCCTGGGATCACTCACTACTCATAGAGCACCCTGGGATCACTCACTACTCCTAAAGCACCCTGGGATCACTACTCACTACTCAATAAGCACCCTGGGATCACTACTCATAGAGCACCCTGGGATCACTCACTACTCATAAAGCACCCTGAGATCACTACTCATAAAGCACCCTGAGATCACTACTCATAAAGCACCCTGAGATCACTACTCATAGAGCACACTGGGATCACTACTCACTACTCATAAAGCACCCTGAGATCACTACTCATAGAGCACCCTGGGATCACTACTCACTACTCCTAAAGCACCCTGAGATCACTACTCATAGAGCACACTGGGATCACTACTCATAGAGAACCCTGGGATCACTCACTACTCCTAAAGCACCCTGGGATCACTACTCACTACTCAATAAGCACCCTGGGATCACTACTCACTACTCATAAAGCACACTGGGATCACTACTCACTACTCATAGAGCACCCTGGGATCACTCACTACTCATAGAGCACCCTGGGATCACTACTCACTACTCATAGAGCACCCTGGGATCACTACTCACTACTCATAGAGCACCCTGGGATCACTACTCATAGAGCACCCTGGGATCACTACTCATAAAGCACCCTGGGATCACTACTCATAGAGCACCCTGGGATCACTCACTACTCCTAAAGCACCCTGGGATCACTACTCACTACTCAATAAGCACCCTGGGATCACTACTCACTACTCATAAAGCACCCTGGGATCACTACTCACTACTCATAGAGCACCCTGGGATCACTACTCACTACTCATAGAGCACCCTGGGATCACTACTCATAAAGCACCCTGGGATCACTACTCATAAAGCACCCTGGGATCACTACTCACTACTCATAGAGCACCCTGGGATCACTCACTACTCATAAAGCACCCTGGGATCACTACTCACTACTCATAAAGAACCCTGGGATCACTCACTACTCCTAAAGCACCCTGGGATCACTACTCACTACTCACAAAGCACCCTGGGATCACTACTCACTACTCATAGAGCACCCTGGGATCACTACTCACTACTCATAGAGCACCCTGGGATCACTACTCACTACTCATAGAGCACCCTGGGATCACTCACTACTCCTAAAGCACCCTGGGATCACTACTCACTACTCACAAAGCACCCTGGGATCACTCACTACTCATAGAGCACCCTGGGATCACTACTCATAAAGCACCCTGGGATCACTACTCATAGAGCACCCTGGGATCACTCACTACTCATAGAGCACCCTGGGATCACTACTCACTACTCATAAAGCACCCTGGGATCACTCACTACTCATAGAGCACCCTGGGATCACTCACTACTCAATAAGCACCCTGGGATCACTCACTACTCATAGAGCACCCTGGGATCACTACTCACTACTCAATAAGCACCCTGGGATCACTACTCACTACTCCTAAAGCACCCTGGGATCACTACTCACTACTCACAAAGCACCCTGGGATCACTCACTACTCATAGAGCACCTTGGGATCACTACTCACTACTCATAAAGCACCCTGGGATCACTACTCATAGAGCACCCTGGGATCACTCACTACTCATAGAGCACCCTGGGATCACTACTCACTACTCATAAAGCACCCTGGGATCACTCACTACTCATAGAGCACCCTGGGATCACTCACTACTCAATAAGCACCCTGGGATCACTCACTACTCATAGAGCACCCTGGGATCACTACTCACTACTCAATAAGCACCCTGGGATCACTCACTACTCATAGAGCACCCTGGGATCACTCACTACTGTCCTGTCTTCCTTATATGTCCTGTCTGTCCTGTCTTCCCTATATGTGCTGTCTGTCCTGTCTGTCCTGTCTTCCCTATATGTGCTGTCTGTCCTGTCTGTCCTGTCTTCCCTATATGTGCTGTCTGTCCTGTCTGTCCTGTCTTCCCTATATGTGCTGTCTGTCCTGTCTGTCCTGTCTTCCTTATATGTGCTGTCTGTCCTGTCTTCCCTGTCTGTCTGTCCGTCCTGTCTTCCCTATATGTCCTGTCTGTCCTGTCTTCCCTGTCTGTCTGTCCCGTCTGTCTGTCCTGTCTTCCCTATATGTCTGGTCTGTCCTGTCTTCCCTATATGACCTGTCTGGTCTGTCCTGTCTTCCCTATATGACCTGTCTGTCTGTCTCTGTCTGTCCTGTCTGTCCTGTCCTGTCTCTGTCCTGTCTGTCCTGTCTCTGTCCTGTCTGTCCTGTCCTGTCTCTGTCCTGTCCTGTCTGTCTCTGTCTGTCCTGTCTGTCTGTCCTGTCCTGTCCGTCTTGTTGTTCCTCTTTATACACTGAGTATGGTTGCATGCTATAATACGATTATTAAGTCAGATGAATATAATAGTTTGATTTAAACGTTCACTTGCTTTGCAAGAATAACAATTTCCCTAACAATCCTGAAATCAGGAGGATACCCGAGGGGACTTTGATGAGGGCAGAAAATCAGCAATCAATTTAAGTTATACCCCAGCGCCAATGTTATTTATGTGATGCATATTTTATTCTGAATTCAGACATATAAAGTCTATATGGGAACTATTATTAATTCTTTGTTTTCCGAACTTTTGTCACAAAACAAAACAAAAAGGGGTCTCCGGCTCGAGCTACAGCCCATAATAACTACAGCCCATAATAACTACAGCCCATAATAACTACAGCCCAGATACAATAGACTGCTGTGACTCTGAAGGCGTTTACATAATAACTACTACCAGATTCAATAGACCGCTGTGACTCTGAAGGCGTTTACATAATAACTACTACTAGATACAATAGACCGCTGTGACTCTGAAGGCGTTTACATAATAACTACTACTAGATTCAATAGACCGCTGTGACTCTGAAGGCGTTTACATAATAACTACTACTAGATTCAATAGACCGCTGTGACTCTGAAGGCGTTTACATAATAACTACTACCAGATTCAATAGACCGCTGTGACTCTGAAGGCGTTTACATAATAACTACTACTAGATACAATAGACCACTGTGACTCTGAAGGCGTTTACATAATAACTACTACCAGATTCAATAGACCGCTGTGACTCTGAAGGCGTTTACATAATAACTACAGCCCAGATACAATAGACCGCTGTGACTCTGAAGGCGTTTACATAATAACTACTACTAGATACAATAGACCACTGTGACTCTGAAGGCGTTTACATAATAACTACTACTAGATACAATAGACCGCTGTGACTCTGAAGGCGTTTACATAATAACTACTACTAGATACAATAGACCACTGTGACTCTGAAGGCGTTTACATAATAACTACTACTAGATACAATAGACCGCTGTGACTCTGAAGGCGTTTACATAATAACTACTACTAGATACAATAGACCGCTGTGACTCTGAAGGCGTTTACATAATAACTACAGCCCAGATACAATAGACCGCTGTGACTCTGAAGGCGTTTACATAATAACTACTACTAGATACAATAGACCGCTGTGACTCTGAAGGCGTTTACATAATAACTACTACTAGATACAATAGACCGCTGTGACTCTGAAGGCGTTTACATAATAACTACTACTAGATACAATAGACCGCTGTGACTCTGAAGGCGTTTACATAATAACTACTACTAGATACAATAGACCGCTGTGACTCTGAAGGCGTTTACATAATAACTACTACCAGATTCAATAGACCGCTGTGACTCTGAAGGCGTTTACATAATAACTACAGCCCAGATACAATAGACCGCTGTGACTCTGAAGGCGTTTACATAATAACTACTACCAGATTCAATAGACCGCTGTGACTCTGAAGGCGTTTACATAATAACTACTACTAGATACAATAGACCGCTGTGACTCTGAAGGCGTTTACATAATAACTACTACTAGATACAATAGACCGCTGTGACTCTGAAGGCGTTTACATAATAACTACAGCCCAGATACAATAGACCACTGTGACTCTGAAGGCGTTAACATACAGTGCCTTGCGAAAGTATTCGGCCCCCTTGTACTTTGCGACCTTTTGCCACATTTCAGGCTTCAAACATAAAGATATAAAACTGTATTTTTTTGTGAAGAATCAACAACAAGTGGGACACAATCATGAAGTGGAACGACATTTATTGGATATTTCAAACTTTTTTAAACAAATCAAAAACGGACAAATTGGGCGTGTAGTTTACATGTGAAGTGTTGGTCCCGTGTTTCATGAGCTGAAATAAAAGATCCCAGAAATGTTCCAGATTATTTATATAAAATGTAGCAGTTCTGCCAAGATAATCAAAATCAAATGTTATTGGTCACATGGTTAGCAGATGTTATTGTGGATGTAGCTAAATGCTTTTGTTTCTAGCTCCGACAGTGTGGTAATAACTAACAATTCACAACATATACCCTAAATACACTTAAATCTAAGTAAGGAATGGATTATATATATATATATACACACACACACAATGATTCCTAGTCTATGTCTATAGGCAGCAGTCTCAAATGTGCTGGAGATGGCTGTTTAACAGTCTGATGGCCTTGAGATAGAAGCTGTTTTTCAGTCTCTCGGTCCCAGCTTTGATGCACCTGTACTGACCTCGCCTTCTGGATGGTAGCAGGGTGAACAGGCAGTGGCTTGGGTGGTTGTTGTCCTTGATGATCTTTATGGCCTTCCTGTGACATCGGGTGCTGTAGGTGTCCAGGAGGGAAGTTTGCCCCCGGTAATACGTTGGGAATACCACACCACCCTCTGGAGAGCTTTGTGGGCGGTACAGTTGCCTAACCAGGCGGTGATAAAGCGTGTGCGTCTGTAAAAGTTTCTGAGGGTTTTAGGTGCCAAGCCAAATTTCTTCAGCCTCCTGAGGTTGAAGAGGCTCTGTTGCGCGTTCTTCACAACACTGTCTGTGTGGGTGGACCATTTAATTTTGTCAGTGATGTGTTTACTGAGGAAATTGAAGCTTTCCACCTTCTCCACTGCGATCCCGTCAATGTGGATAGGGGGGTGCTCCCTCTGCTGTTTCCATCCACCTGACAGGTGTGGCATATCAAGAAGCCGATTAAACAGCATGATCATTACACTTTGTGCTGGGGACAATAAAAGGCCACTTTGCAAGTGTGTAGTTTTGTCACACAACACAATAATAACTAACCGCTCAAGTGTACCAAGTTTTGAGGGAGTGTGCAATTGGCATGCTGACTGCAACAATGTCCACCAGAACAGTTGAATGTTCATTTCTCAACCATATGCTGCCAACCGGTTAACCGGCCTCGTGTAACCACGCCAACCCAGGACATCCACACCCGGGCTTCTTCACCTGTGGGATTGTCTGGGGGGGGGGGGGGGGGGGGGGGGGGGGGGGGGGGGGGTTATTTTGTAATGTAATGAAGCCAGTTTGTGGGGAAAAACTCATTCTGATTGGCTAGGCTCCCCAGTGGGTGGGCCTATGGCCTCCCAGGCCCACCCATGACTTCACCCCTTCTCATTCTAAACCTCGTGTCTCTCTCAGAGTGAAGATGTGTATGGGTCGTATGATGCCGTACCTCAGGAGCAGTTTGCTGAGGTTCTACTGCGGACTGGGAAGCTGGCTGAGACCAAGACAGAGGGACAGACTCTGTTCCCTGCTACAGAGGGTAATATACAAACACACACTGAGGAAGAGGGGGAGGGAGGGAGGGAGTGAGGAAGACAGAGAGGAAGGGGGAAGGGAGAGAGACAGAGGGACAGACCCTGTTCCCTGCTACAGAGGGTAATATACAAACACACACTGAGGGAGGGAGGGAGGGAGGGAGAGAGGGGGAAGGGAGGGAGGGAGGGAGGGAGGGAGGGGGAAGGGAGAGAGAGAGGGAGGGAGAGGGGAAGGGAGAGAGAGAGGGAGGGACAGACCCTGTTCCCTGCTACAGAGGGTAATACACAAACACACACTGAGGGAGAGAAAAAATACCACTAACCTCAACCCATATTTTTGTTTTAGTTTCCTTTTTGTACTTTAACTATTTGCACATCGTTACAACACTGTATATAGACATGATATGACATATGAAATTATTATTATTTTGGTACTTTTGTGAGTGTAATGTTCACTGTTAATTTGTATTGTTTTTTCACATTTTGTTTATATATTTCACTTGCTTTGGTAATGTAAACATATGTTTCCCATGCCAATAAAGCCCGAGGGAGGGAGGGACTGTTCTAGTGCCCTCGCCAATTAATTTATAAATATGTTGAAGAGGGTGGGGCTTAAGCTGCATCCCTGTCTCACCCCACGGCCTTGTGGGAAGAAATGTGTTTTTTGCCATTTTTAACCGCACACTTGTTTGTGTACATAGATGCTATAATGTCGTATGTTTCCCCCCGAACACCACTTTCCATCAGTTTGTATACCAGGCCCTCGTGCCAAATTGAGTCAAACATTTTTTAAATCAACAAAGCATGAGAAGACATTGTTTGTTTGTTTGTCAATTAGGGTGAATATGTGTCTGTTGTACGGTAATTTGGTAAAAAGCCAATTTGACATTTGTTCAGTACATTGTTTTCGCTGAGGAAATGGACAAGTCTGCTGTTAATGATAATGCAGAGGATTTTCCTAAGGTTGCTGTTGACCCATATCCCCCAGTAGTTATTGGGGTCAAATTTGGTTCCAAATATTGGGGAAGATGCCGGAGCTGAGGATGATGTTAAAGAGTTTTAGTATAGCCAATTGGAATTTGTGGTCTGTATATTTATATATATATCATTTCATTGAGGATACCATCAACACCACAGGTCTTTTTGGGTTGGAGGGTTTTTATTTTGTCCTGTAGTTCATTCAATGTAATTGGAGAATCCAGTGGGTTCTGGAATCCAGTGGGTTCTGGAATCCAGTGGGTTCTGGAATCCAGTGGGTTCTGGTCTTTAATAGTTGATTCTAAGATGTGTTGTTTATTTTGTATATATTTTTGCAATTCATTCATTGTTATAGAGTGGTTTACCCATACATTCTTTGTTATAGAGTGGTTTACCCATACATTCTTTGTTATAGAGTGGTTTACCCATACATTCTTTGTTATAGAGTGGTTTACCCATACATTCTTTGTTATAGAGTGGTTTACCCATACATTCTTTGTTATAGAGTGGTTTACCCATACATTCTTTGTTATAGAGTGGTTTACCCATACATTCTTTGTTATAGAGTGGTTTACCCATACATTCTTTGTTATAGAGTGGTTTACCCATACATTCTTTGTTATAGAGTGGTTTACCCATACATTCTTTGTTATAGAGTGGTTTACCCATACATTCTTTGTTATAGAGTGGTTTACCCATACATTCTTTGTTATAGAGTGGTTTACCCATACATTCTTTGTTATAGAGTGGTTTACCCATACATTCTTTGTTATAGAGTGGTTTACCCATACATTCTTTATAGGGCTAAACAGATTGGAGAAGTGGTTTATCCAAACATCTCCGTTTTAGATCATTATTTGTTGTTTGTTTCGAGTTTTCCAATTTTCCCAGAAATGGTTAGATTCTATTTCTTCTGAGCTGATTTCTGACGTGCTGTTCCTTCTTTTTCCGTAGTTTATTTTTGATTTAGTGATTCTCCATAGTGAAGGAGTAGACTAAATTTTTATATTTGATAGGGAAGCTGAGAGGTCAAATATACTGTTTAGATGTTCTACCTTCACTATTACAGTGGAACATTTAGTCCAGGACATTGTCTAGAAGGGATTGAATTTGTTGTTGCTTAATTGTTTTTTGTTAGATTTCCACACTACTCTCCTTCCATCTATAGCATTTCTTAATATTACTGAGTTCCTTTGGCTTTAATGCCTCATGATTGAGTATTGCTCTTTTCAAATAGAGTGATTTTGCTTATGTTGTCCTAGTTGTGCCTAGGGGGGCATATGGGGGAGGGAATGCTGTCACCTGCAGGCAGGTGTTTATCCTCCTGTGTGCTGAGGGTGTCAGGTTCTTGTCCGGTTCTGGCATTTAGGTCGCCACAGACTAGTACATGTCCCTGGGCCTGGAAATGATTGATCTCCCCCTCCAGGATGGAGAAGCTGTCTTCATTAAAGTGTGGATACTAGTGGGGGTATATACTGTAGGATGGAGAAGCTGTCTTCATTAAAGTGGGGATTCTAGTGGGGGGGATATAGGTAGGATGGAGAAGCTGTCTTCATTAAAGTGTGGGGATTCTAGTGGGGGGGATATACTGTAGGATGGAGAAGCTGTCTTCATTAAAGTGTGGGGATTCTAGTGGGGGGATATACTGTAGGATGGAGAAGCTGTCTTCATTAAAGTGTGGGGATACTAGTGGGGGGGATATACTGTAGGATGGAGAAGCTGTCTTCATTAAAGTGGGGATACTAGTGGGGGGATATACTGTAGGATGGAGAAGCTGTCTTCATTAAAGTGGGGATTCTAGTGGGGGGGATATACTGTAGGATGGAGAAGCTGTCTTCATTAAAGTGGGGATTCTAGTGGGGGGGATATAGGTAGGATGGAGAAGCTGTCTTCATTAAAGTGGGGATTCTAGTGGGGGGATATACTGTAGGATGGAGAAGCTGTCTTCATTAAAGTGGGGATACTAGTGGGGGGATATACTGTAGGATGGAGAAGCTGTCTTCATTAAAGTGGGGATTCTAGTGGGGGGATATACTGTAGGATGGAGAAGCTGTCTTCATTAAAGTGTGGGGATACTAGTGGGGGGATATACTGTAGGATGGAGAAGCTGTCTTCATTAAAGTGGGGATACTAGTGGGGGGATATACTGTAGGATGGAGAAGCTGTCTTCATTAAAGTGGGGATACTAGTGGGGGGATATACTGTAGGATGGAGAAGCCGTCTTCATTAAAGTGGGGATTCTAGTGGGGGGGATATAGGTAGGATGGAGAAGCTGTCTTCATTAAAGTGGGGATTCTAGTGGGGGGATATACTGTAGGATGGAGAAGCTGTCTTCATTAAAGTGGGGATACTAGTGGGGGGATATACTGTAGGATGGAGAAGCTGTCTTCATTAAAGTGGGGATTCTAGTGGGGGGATATACTGTAGGATGGAGAAGCTGTCTTCATTAAAGTGTGGGGATACTAGTGGGGGGATATACTGTAGGATGGAGAAGCTGTCTTCATTAAAGTGGGGATACTAGTGGGGGGATATACTGTAGGATGGAGAAGCTGTCTTCATTAAAGTGGGGATACTAGTGGGGGGATATACTGTAGGATGGAGAAGCTGTCTTCATTAAAGTGGGGATACTAGTGGGGGGATATACTGTAGGATGGAGAAGCTGTCTTCATTAAAGTGGGGATTCTAGTGGGGGGGATATACTGTAGGATGGAGAAGCTGTCTTCATTGACCCATAGTGTAGGTGTTTGTCCCCTAGTGGGGGGATATAGGTAGCACACAGGATGACATCATTTACATTCAATCGGCTCTCCTGTAAAGTCGAGACTTGCGACATACGCCTAGTTTCCCCAATCGGGTAACTTCTTGCTGTCTGATATGGGGGAGGACTATATAGTGTGTGGTCAGGGTTTGTTTGGGGGGGTATTAGCTGATTGGGGTGTGGCTGGGGATGCTGTGGTCTGGGTGTAGGTCCTCTGGGCGTGGGTTCTCTCGGTGCAGGTCCTGGTCAGGGTTTGTTTGGGGGGGTATTATTCACCAGCTGTATGGTGGCAGGGAGAAAGTGTTTTGATGGTGGAGTTCAGCTTTAGTCCCTCCTCCTCTCTCTTGATGGTGGAGTTCAGCTTTAGTCCCTCCTCCTCTCTCTTGATGGTAGAGTTCAGCTTTAGTCCCTCCTCTCTCTTGGTAGAGTTCAGCTTTAGTCCCTCCTGCTCCTCTCTCTTGGTAGAGTTCAGCTTTAGTCCCTCCTCCTCTCCCTCTCTTGGTAGAGTTCAGCTTTAGTCCCTCCTCTCTCTTGGTAGAGTTCAGCTTTAGTCCCTCCTCCTCTCCCTTGATGGTGGAGTTCAGCTTTAGTCCCTCCTCCTCTCCCTTGATGGTGGAGTTCAGCTTTAGTCCCTCCTCCTCTCCCTCTCTTGGTAGAGTTCAGCTTTAGTCCCTCCTCCTCTCCCTCTCTTGGTAGAGTTCAGCTTTAGTCCCTCCTCTCCCTTGATGGTGGAGTTCAGCTTTAGTCCCTCCTCCTCTCCCTTGATGGTGGAGTTCAGCTTTAGTCCCTCCTCCTCTCCCTCTCTTGGTAGAGTTCAGCTTTAGTCCCTCCTCCTCTCCCTCTCTTGGTAGAGTTCAGCTTTAGTCCCTCCTCTCTCTTGGTAGAGTTCAGCTTTAGTCCCTCCTCCTCTCCCTTGATGGTGGAGTTCAGCTTTAGTCCCTCCTCCTCTCCCTTGATGGTGGAGTTCAGCTTTAGTCCCTCCTCCTCTCCCTCTCTTGGTAGAGTTCAGCTTTAGTCCCTCCTCCTCTCCCTCTCTTGGTAGAGTTCAGCTTTAGTCCCTCCTCCTCTCCCTCTCTTGGTAGAGTTCAGCTTTAGTCCCTCCTCCTCTCCCTCTCTTGGTAGAGTTCAGCTTTGCTCTCTCGCTGTCTCTCACTCACTCACTCTCTCGTGCTCTCTTCTCCTCGCTCTCGTTCTCGTTCGCTCTCTCGCTCATTCTCTCGCTCGCTCTCAATCTCTCGCCCTATCACATAGTGCTTGAGGTACTTTAAGCACTTCATTTAGGAAATTCAAGTACTTGGATTATCTTGAAAACCAGACATTATCTCAAGTTGGTACTTCACAAGTACTTGATTTATAATGAGGAGAACAGAAAACGATCGAATATGTTCATATGAAAAATGTATTGGTCTTGAAAAGTACGTTTTATTTCCCCACGTGTTTCGCTCTCTTGTTGTCGCTCATTCTACCCACAATGCCACTCAGGTACAGAACTGACTGATTAGGTGCCGCCAAATGTTCCATTGGGAGCTGATATGCCGGGCAAATGTGGATCCTGTCTGGCAGATATTGATGTTTATGAATGGGTTTTGCCAGACCCAACCAGGGATGTAGTGGAAAGGAAATGGCGTTTACTCACTGTTTTATTTTGTTAATGATAGTTTAGCCACTAATTATTGCATTCCCGGTATTCATCTCTCTCTTGATGGTAGAGTTCAGCTTTAGTCCCTCCTCTCTCTTGATGGTAGAGTTCAGCTTTAGTCCCTCCTCTCTCTCTTGATGGTAGAGTTCAGCTTTAGTCCCTCCTCTCTCTCTTGATAGTAGAGTTCAGCTTTAGTCCCTCCTCTCTCTCTTGATGGTAGAGTTCAGCTTTAGTCCCTCCTCTCTCTCTTGATGGTAGAGTTCAGCTTTAGTCCCTCCTCTCTCTTGATGGTAGAGTTCAGCTTTAGTCCCTCCTCTCTCTCTTGATGGTAGAGTTCAGCTTTAGTCCCTCCTCTCTCTCTTGATAGTAGAGTTCAGCTTTAGTCCCTCCTCTCTCTCTTGATGGTAGAGTTCAGCTTTAGTCCCTCCTCTCTCTCTTGATGGTGGAGTTCAGCTTTAGTCCCTCCTCTCTCTTGATGGTAGGGTTCAGATTTAGTCCCTCCTCTCTCTTGATGGTAGAGTTCAGCTTTAGTCCCTCCTCTCTCTTGATGGTAGAGTTCAGCTTTAGTCCCTCCTCTCTCTCCCTCTCCCACCGCTCCGCCTCTCCTCCACACTCTCTCTCAATTACATTTCAGTTGTAAGGTCTTTATTGGCATGGGAAACATGAAATGTTAACATTACCAAAGCAAGTGAAGTCCCCCCACTCTTTCTCAGGTCAATTCAAGGGGCTTTATTGGCATGGGAAACACATGTTATCGTTTCCTGTCTCTCTCTCTCTCTCAGTACTGCTGCAGCTGGCCAGTGACGCCTTTCCCAGAGACATGACCCTGGCTCTGGCCTATCTCCTGGCTCTGCCGCAGGTAACACACACGCTCTGCTCTCTGATTGGTCAGTTACATTCATCCGTATGCTGACCTCTTTTCACCTGTATACTCCACACTGGTACCCCCCGGTATCCCCCCCCCAGGTCCTGGATGCTAACAGGTGTTTTGAGACGCAGTCCCACTCGGCCCTGTCCCTGCAGCTAGCAGCCTACTACTATAGTCTACAGATCTACAACCACCTGGTCCCATGCCTCAAGGCCAACACACACACTCTCTACAGGGTGAGTACACGGTGTGTTTGAGGTGTGTGTAGTTCGGCCTACTACTATAGCCATAGGTGTGGTGTCTAATGAGCTAAGCTTCCCAAAATGGTCCATAAAATGGACCTACGGGGTTCTACGTTGTTGATTGTTGTATGAAACGGACCTACGGGGTTCTGGGTTGTTGATTGTTGATAGCTGCAGGCAGAACAGTTGAAACTGGAGCAGCAGCATGGCCAGGTGGACTGGGGACAGCAAGGAGTCATCAGGTCAGGTAGTCCTGAGGCATGGTCCTAGGGTTCAGGTCCTCCGAGAGAGAGAAAGAAAGAGAGAAGGAGAGAATTAGAGAGAGCACACTGAAATTCACACAGGACATCGGATAGGACAGGAGAAGTACTCCAGATATAACAAACTGACCCTAGCCCCCCGACACATAAACTACTGCAGCATAAATACTGGAGGCTGAGACAGGAGGGGTCAGGAGACACTGTGGCCCCATCTGAGGACACCCCCGGACAGGGCCAAACAGGAAGGATATAACAAACTGACCCCAGCCCCCCGACACATAAACTACTGCAGCATAAATACTGGAGGCTGAGACAGGAGGGGTCAGGAGACACTGTGGCCCCATCTGAGGACACCCCCGGACAGGGCCAAACAGGAAGGATATAACAGACTGACCCCAGCCCCCCGACACATAAACTACTGCAGCATAAATACTGGAGACGGGAGGGGACGGGAGACACTGTGGCCCCATCTGAGGACACCCCCGGACAGGGCCAAACAGGAAGGATATAACAGACTGACCCCAGCCCCCCGACACATAAACTACTGCAGCATAAATACTGGAGGCTGAGACAGGAGGGGTCAGGAGACACTGTGGCCCCATCTGAGGACACCCCCGGACAGGGCCAAACAGGAAGGATATAACAAACTGACCCCAGCCCCCCGACACATAAACTACTGCAGCATAAATACTGGAGGCTGAGACAGGAGGGGACGGGAGACACTGTGGCCCCATCTGAGGCCCCCCCCGGACAGGGCCAAACAGGAAGGATATAACAAACTGACCCCAGCCCCCCGACACATAAACTACTGCAGCATAAATACTGGAGGCTGAGACAGGAGGGGACGGGAGACACTGTGGCCCCATCTGAGGACACCCCCGGACAGGGCCAAACAGGAAGGATATAACAGACTGACCCCAGCCCCCCGACACATAAACTACTGCAGCATAAATACTGGAGACGGGAGGGGACGGGAGACACTGTGGCCCCATCTGAGGACACCCCCGGACAGGGCCAAACAGGAAGGATATAACAAACTGACCCCAGCCCCCCGACACATAAACTACTGGAGCATAAATACTGGAGACGGGAGGGGACGGGAGACACTGTGGCCCCATCTGAGGACACCCCCGGACAGGGCCAAACAGGAAGGATATAACAGACTGACCCTAGCCCCCCGACACATAAACTACTACAGCATAAGTACTGGAGACGGGAGGGGACGGGAGACACTGTGGCCCCATCTGAGGACACCCCCGGACAGGGCCAAACAGGAAGGATATAACAAACTGACCCCAGCCCCCCGACACATAAACTACTGCAGCATAAGTACTGGAGACAGGAGGTGTCAGGAGACACTGTGGCCCCATCCGATGATACCCCCGGACAGGGCCAAACAGGCAAGATATAACCCCACCCACTTTGCCAAAGCACAGCCCCCACACCACTAGAGGGATATCTTCAACCACCAACTTACCATCCTGAGACAAGGCCGAGTATAGCCCACAATGATCTCCACCACGGCACAACCCAAGGGGGGCGCCAACCCGGACAGGAAGATCACGTCATTGACTCCACCCACTCAAGTGACGCACCCCTCCTAGGGGCGGTATGAAAGAGCCCCAGTAAGCCAGTGACTCAGCCCCTGTAATAGGGTTAGAGGCAGAGAATCCCAGTGGAAAGAGGGGAACCGGCCAGGCAGAGACAGCAAGGGCGGTTCGTTGCTCCAGAGCCTTTCCATTCACCTTCACACTCCTGGGCCAGACTACACTCAATCATATGACCCACTGACGAGAAAAGTCTTCAGTAAAGACTTAAAGGTTGAGACTGAGTCTGCGTCTCTGACATGGGTAGGCAGACAGTTCCATAAAAATGGAGCTCTATAGGAGAAAGCCCTGCCTCCAGCTGTTTGCTTAGAAATTCTAGGGACAATTAGGAGGCCTGCGTCTTGTAACCGTAGCGTACGTGTAGGTATGTACGGTAGGACCAAATCAGAGAGATAGGTAGGAGCAAGCCCATGTAATGCTTTGTAGGTTAGCAGTAAAACCTTGAAATCAGCCCTTGCTTTGACAGGAAACCAGTGTAGAGAGGCTAGCAGTGGTTGGGGTTGTTGTTTATCAGTGGTATTCTGTGGTGGTAGGGGTTGTTGTTTATCAGTGGTATTCTGTGGTGGTAGGGGTTGTTGTTTATCAGTGGTTTTCTGTGGTGGTAGGGGTTGTTTATCAGTGGTTTTCTGTGGTGGTAGGGGTTGCTTATCAGTGGTATTCTGTGGTAGTAGGGGTTGTTGTTTATCAGTGGTATTCTGTGGTGGTAGTGGTTGTTTATCAGTGGTATTCTGTGGTGGTAGGGGTTGTTGTTTATCAGTGGTATTCTGTGGTGGTAGGGGTGGTTGTTTATCAGTGGTATTCTGTGGTGGTAGGGGTTGTTTATCAGTGGTATTCTGTGGTGGTAGGGGTTGTTGTTTATCAGTGGTATTCTGTGGTGGTAGGGGTTGTTGTTTATCAGTGGTATTCTGTGGTGGTAGTGGTTGTTGTTTATCAGTGGTATTCTGTGGTGGTAGTGGTTGTTGTTTATCAGTGGTATTCTGTGGTGGTAGTGGTTGTTTATCAGTGGTATTCTGTGGTGGTAGTGGTTGTTTATCAGTGGTATTCTGTGGTGGTAGTGGTTGTTTATCAGTGGTATTCTGTGGTGGTAGGCGTTGTTTATCAGTGGTATTCTGTGGTGGTAGGGGTTGTTTATCAGTGGTATTCTGTGGTGGTAGTGGTTGTTTATCAGTGGTATTCTGTGGTGGTAGTGGTTGTTTATCAGTGGTATTCTGTGGTGGTAGGGGTTGTTGTTTATCAGTGGTATTCTGTGGTGGTAGTGGTTGTTTATCAGTGGTATTCTGTGGTGGTAGGGGTTGTTTATCAGTGGTATTCTGTGGTGGTAGTGGTTGTTTATCAGTGGTATTCTGTGGTGGTAGTGGTTGTTTATCAGTGGTATTCTGTGGTGGTAGGGGTTGTTTATCAGTGGTATTCTGTGGTGGTAGGGGTTGTTGTTTATCAGTGGTATTCTGTGGTGGTAGGGGTTGTTGTTTATCAGTGGTATTCTGTGGTGGTAGGGGTTGTTGTTTATCAGTGGTATTCTGTGGTGGTAGGGGTTGTTGTTTATCAGTGGTATTCTGTGGTGGTAGGGGTTGTTGTTTATCAGTGGTATTCTGTGGTGGTAGGGGTTGTTGTTTATCAGTGGTATTCTGTGGTGGTAGGGGTTGTTGTTTATCAGTGGTATTCTGTGGTGGTAGTGGTTGTTTATCAGTGGTATTCTGTGGTGGTAGTGGTTGTTTATCAGTGGTATTCTGTGGTGGTAGTGGTTGTTTATCAGTGGTATTCTGTGGTGGTAGTGGTTGCCAGTTCTTTGTTCTGTTCTTAAGCTGCTCCTTCTTGATGAGACAGGATTGTCTTTACTGTGGCACACACTGGCACTCACACACTGGCACTCACACACTGGCACTCACACACTGGCACTCACACACTGGCACTCACACACTGGCAGGCACTCACACACTGGCTGGCACTCACACACTGGCACTCACACATTGGCACGCTGCACTTTCTCTGTCTCTCCCCTGTCTCTGTCTCTCTCTCTCTCCCCTCTCTCTCTGTCTCTCTCTCTCTCTCTGTCTCTCTCTGTCTCTCTCTCTCTCCCCTCTCTCTCTCTCTCTCTCTGTCTCTCTCTCTCTGTCTCTCTGTCTCTCTCAATTCAATTCGAAGGGCTTTATTGGCATGGGAAACGTGTTAACATTGCCAAAGTAAGTGAGGTAGATAATATACAAAAGGAAACTATAGGCAATTAGCAAGACATCCCCAATAAAGGAGTGGTTCTGCAGACCACTTCTCAGTTCCTATGCTTCCTGGCTGATTTTTTGGTCACTTTTGAATGCTGGCAGTGTTTTCACTCTAGTGGTAGCATGAGACGGAGTCTACAACCCACACAAGTGGCTCAGGTAGTGCAGCTCATCCTGGATGGCACATCAATGCGAGCTGTGGCAAGGTTTGCTGTGTCTGTCAGCGTAGTGTCCAGAGCACAGAGGCGCTACCAGGAGACAGGCCAGTACATCAGGAGACGTGGAGGAGGCCGTAGGAGGGCAACAACCCAGCAGCAGGACCGCTACCTCCGCCTTTGCAAGGAGGAGCAGGAGGAGCACTGCCAGAGCCCTGCAAAATGACCTCCAGCAGGCCACAAATGTGCATGTGTCTGCTCAAACGGTCAGAAACAGACTCCATGAGGGTGGTATGAGGGCCCGACGTCCACAGGTGGGGGTTGCAGCCCAGAGAACACCAAGATTGGCCAATTCGCCACTGGCGCCCTGTGCTCTCCACAGATGAAAGCAGGTTCACACTGAGCACAGAGTCTGGAGACGCCGTGGAGAATGTTCTGCTGCCTGCAACATCCTCCAGCATGGCCGGTTTGGCGGTGGGTCAGTCATGGTGTGGGGTGGCATTTCTTTGGGGGGCCGCACAGCCCTCTATGTGCTCGCCAGAGGTAGCCTGACTGCCATTAGGTACCGAGATGAGACCCCTTGTAAGACCATATGCTGGTGTGGTTGGCCCTGGGTTCCTCCTAATGCAAGACAATGCTAGAACTCATGTGGCTGGAGTGTGTCAGCAGTTCCTGCAAGAGGAAGGCATTGATGCTATGGACTGGCCTGCCCGTTCCCCAGACCTGAATCCTATTGAGCACATCTGGGACATCATGTCTCGCTTCATCCACCAACGCCACGTTGCACCACAGACTGTCCAGGAGTTGGCGGATGCTTTAGTCCAGGTCTGGGAGGAGATCCCTCAGGAGACCATCCGCCACCTCATCAGGAGCATGCCCAGGCGTTGTAGGGAGGTCATACAGGCACGTGGAGGCCACACACACTACTGAGCCTCATTTGGACTTGTTTGAAGGACATTACATCAAAGTTGGATCAGCATGTAGTGTGGTTTTCCACTTTAATTTTGAGTGTGACTCCAAATCCAGACCTCCATGGGTTGATAAATTTGATTTCCATTGATAATTTGTGTGATTTTGTTGTCAGCACATTCAACTATGTAAAGAAAAAAGTATTTAATAAGAATATTTCATTCATTCAGATCTAGGATGTGTTATTTTAGTGGTCCCTTTATTGTTTTGAGCAGTGTGTGTGTGTGTGTGTTTTAACAATGTACAAATGGTTAAAGATAAAATAAATAAGCATAAATATGGGTTGTATTTACAATGGTGTTTGTTCTTCACTGGTTGCCCTTTTCTTGTGGCAACAGGTCACACATCTTGCTGCTGTGATGTCACACTGTGGAATTTCACCCAGTAGATATGGGAGTTTATCAAAATTGGATTTGTTTTCGAATTCTTTGGATCTGTGTAATCTGAGGGAAATATGTCTCTCAAATATGATCATACATTGGGCAGGAGGTTAGGAAGTTCAGCTCAGTTTCCTCCTCATTTTGTGGGCAGTGAGCACATAGCCTGTCTTCTCTTGAGAGTCATGTCTGCCTACGGTGGCCTTTCTCAATAGCAAGGCTATGCTCACTGAGTCTGTACATACAGTGCCTTTTGAAAGTATTCGGCCCCCTTGAACTTTGCGACCTTTTGCCACATTTCAGGCTTCAAACATAAAGATAAAAAGCTGTATTTTTTTGTGAAGAATCAACAACAAGTGGGACACAATCATGAAGTGGAACGACATTTATTGGATATTTAAAACTTTTTTAACAAATCAAAAACTGAAAAATTGGGCGTGCAAAATTATTCAGCCCCTTTAAGTTAATACTTTGTAGCGCCACCTTTTGCTGCGATTACAGCTGTAAGTCGCTTGGGGTATGTCTCTATCAGTTTTGCACATCGAGAGACTGACATTTTTTCCCATTCCTCCTTGCAAAACAGCTCGAGCTCAGTGAGGTTGGATGGAGAGCATTTGTGAACAGCAGTTTTCAGTTCTTTCCACAGATTCTCGATTGGATTCAGGTCTGGACTTTGACTTGGCCATTCTAACACCTGGATATGTTTATTTTTCAACCATTCCATTGTAGATTTTGCTTTATGTTTTGGATCATTGTCTTGTTGGAAGACAAATCTCCGTCCCAGTCTCAGGTCTTTTGCACACTCCATCAGGTTTTCTTCCAGAATGGTCCTGTATTTGGCTTCATCCATCTTCCCATCAATTTAACCATCTTCCCTGTCCCTGCTGAAGAAAAGCAGGCCCAAACCATGATGCTGCCACCACCATGTTTGACAGTGGGGATGGTGTGTTCAGGGTGATGAGCTGTGTTGCTTTTACGCCAAACATAACGTTTTGCATTGTTGCCAAAAAGTTCAATTTTGGTTTCATCTGACCAGAGCACCTTCTTCCACATGTTTGGTGTGTCTCCCAGGTGGCTTGTGGCAAACTTTAAACAACACTTTTTATGGATATCTTTAAGAAATGGCTTTCTTCTTGCCACTCTTCCATAAAGGCCAGATTTGTGCAATATACGACTGATTGTTGTCCTATGGACAGACTCTCCCACCTCAGCTGTAGATCTCTGCAGTTCATCCAGAGTGATCATGGGCCTCTTGGCTGCATCTCTGATCAGTCTTCTCCTTGTATGAGCTGAAAGTTTAGAGGGACGGCCAGGTCTTGGTAGATTTGCAGTGGTCTGATACTCCTTTCATTTCAATATTATCGCTTGCACAGTGCTCCTTGGGATGTTTAAAGCTTGGGAAATCTTTTTGTATCCAAATCCGGCTTTAAACTTCTTCACAAGAGTATCTCGGACCTGCCTGGTGTGTTCCTTGTTCTTCATGATGCTCTCTGCGCTTTTAACGGACCTCTGAGACTATCACAGTGCAGGTGCATTCATACGGAGACTTGATTACACACAGGTGGATTGTATTTATCATCATTAGTCATTTAGGTCAACATTGGATCATTCAGAGATCCTCACTGAACTTCTGGAGAGAGTTTGCTGCACTGAAAGTAAAGGGGCTGAATAATTTTGCACGCCCAATTTTTCAGTTTTTGATTTGTTAAAAAAGTTTGAAATATCCAATAAATGTCGTTCCACTTCATGATTGTGTCCCACTTGTTGTTGATTCTTCACAAAAAAATACAGTTTTATATCTTTATGAATGAAGCCTGAAATGTGGCAAAAGTTCAAGGGGGCCGAATACTTTCGCAAGGCACTGTAGTCAAAGCTTTCCTTAAGTTTGGGTCAGTCACAGTGGTCAGGTATTCTGCCACTGTGTACTCTCTGTGTAGGGCCAAATAGCATTCTAGTTTGCTCAGTTTTTTTGTTAATTCTTTCCAATGTGTCAAGTAATTATCTTTTTGTTTTCTCATGATTTGGTTGGGTTCTAACTGTGCTGCTGTCCTGGGGCTCTGTGGGGTCTGTTTGTGTTTGTGAACAGAGCCTCAGGACCAGCTTGCTTAGGGGACTATTCTCCAGGTTCATCTCTCTGTAGGTGATGGCTTTGTTGTGGAAGGTTTGGGAATCGCTTCCTTTTAGGTGGTTGTAGAATTTAACGGCTCTTTTCTGGATTTTGATCATTAGTGGGTATCGGCCTAATTCTGCTCTGCATGCATTATTTGGACTCCCTGTAGTGGGTTGTGATCCTGTTCCCAGTAGTGGGTTGTGGTCCTGTTCCCTCCCTGTAGTGGGTTGCGGTCCTGTTCCCTCCCTGTAGTGGGTTGCGGTCCTGTTCCCTCCCTGTAGTGGGTTGCGATCCTGTTCCCAGTAGTGGGTTGTGGTCCTGTTCCCAGTAGTGGGTTGCGGTCCTGTTCCCTCCCAGTAGTGGGTTGTGGTCCTGTTCCCAGTAGTGGGTTGTGGTCCTGTTCCCTGTAGTGGGTTGTGATCCTGTTCCCAGTAGTGGGTTGTGGTCCTGTTCCCAGTAGTGGGCTGTGGTCCTGTTCCCTCCCTGTAGTGGGTTGTGGTCCTGTTCCCTCCCAGTAGTGGGTTGTGGTCCTGTTCCCAGTAGTGGGTTGTGGTCCTGTTCCCAGTAGTGGGTTGTGGTCCTGTTCCCAGTAGTGGGTTGTGATCCTGTTCCCAGTAGTGGGTTGTGATCCTGTTCCCAGTAGTGGGTTGTGATCCTGTTCCCAGTAGTGGGTTGTGGTCCTGTTCCCTCCCTGTAGTGGGTTGCGGTCCTGTTCCCTCCCTGTAGTGGGTTGCGATCCTGTTCCCAGTAGTGGGTTGTGGTCCTGTTCCCAGTAGTGGGTTGCGGTCCTGTTCCCTCCCAGTAGTGGGTTGTGGTCCTGTTCCCAGTAGTGGGTTGTGGTCCTGTTCCCTGTAGTGGGTTGTGATCCTGTTCCCAGTAGTGGGTTGTGATCCTGTTCCCAGTAGTGGGTTGTGGTCCTGTTCCCAGTAGTGGGTTGTGGTCCTGTTCCCTCCCTGTAGTGGGTTGTGGTCCTGTTCCCAGTAGTGGGTTGTGGTCCTGTTCCCTCCCAGTAGTGGGTTGTGGTCCTGTTCCCTCCCAGTAGTGGGTTGTGGTCCTGTTCCCAGTAGTGGGTTGTGGTCCTGTTCCCAGTAATGGGTTGTGGTCCTGTTCCCTCCAAGTAGTGGGTTGTGGTCCTGTTCCCTCCCAGTAGTGGGTTGTGGTCCTGTTCCCAGTAGTGGGTTGTGGTCCTGTTCCCAGTAGTGGGTTGTGGTCCTGTTCCCTCCCAGTAGTGGGTTGTGGTCCTGTTCCCTCCCAGTAGTGGGTTGTGGTCCTGTTCCCTCCCAGTAGTGGGTTGTGGTCCTGTTCCCTCCCTGTAGTGGGTTGTGGTCCTGTTCCCTCCCAGTAGTTGGTTGTGATCCTGTTCCCAGTAGTGGGTTGTGATCCTGTTCCCAGTAGTGGGGCTGTGGTCCTGTTCCCTCCCAGTAGTGGGTTGTGATCCTGTTCCCAGTAGTGGGTTGTGATCCTGTTCCCAGTAGTGGGTTGTGATCCTGTTCCCAGTAGTGGGTTGTGATCCTGTTCCCAGTAGTGGGTTGTGGTCCTGTTCCCTCCCAGTAGTGGGTTGTGGTCCTGTTCCCAGTAGTGGGTTGTGATCCTGTTCTCAGTAGTGGGTTGTGGTCCTGTTCCCTCCCAGTAGTGGGTTGTGGTCCTGTTCACTCCCAGTAGTGGGTTGTGATCCTGTCCCCAGTAGTGGGTTGTGGTCCTGTTCCCTCCCAGTAGTGGGTTGTGGTCCTGTTCCCTCCCAGTAGTGGGTTGTGGTCCTGTTCCCTCCCTGTAGTGGGTTGTGGTCCTGTTCCCTCCCAGTAGTGGGTTGTGATCCTGTTCCCAGTAGTGGGTTGTGGTCCTGTTCCCAGTAGTGGGTTGTGGTCCTGTTCCCTCCCAGTAGTGGGTTGTGGTCCTGTTCCCAGTAGTGGGTTGTGGTCCTGTTCCCTCCCAGTAGTGGGTTGTGATCCTGTTCCCAGTAGTGGGTTGTGGTCCTGTTCCCTCCCTGTAGTGGGTTGTGGTCCTGTTCCCTCCCAGTAGTGGGTTGTGATCCTGTTCCCAGTAGTGGGTTGTGGTCCTGTTCCCAGTAGTGGGTTGTGGTCCTGTTCCCAGTAGTGGGTTGTGGTCCTGTTCCCTCCCAGTAGTGGGTTGTGGTCCTGTTCCCAGTAGTGGGTTGTGGTCCTGTTCCCTCCCAGTAGTGGGTTGTGATCCTGTTCCCAGTAGTGGGTTGTGGTCCTGTTCCCTCCCTGTAGTGGGTTGTGGTCCTGTTCCCTCCCAGTAGTGGGTTGTGATCCTGTTCCCAGTAGTGGGTTGTGGTCCTGTTCCCAGTAGTGGGTTGTGGTCCTGTTCCCAGTAGTGGGTTGTGGTCCTGTTCCTTCCCAGTAGTGGGTTGTGGTCCTGTTCCCAGTAGTGGGTTGTGGTCCTGTTCCCAGTAGTGGGTTGTGGTCCTGTTCCCAGTAGTGGGTTGTGGTCCTGTTCCCAGTAGTGGGTTGTGGTCCTGTTCCTTCCCAGTAGTGGGTTGTGGTCCTGTTCCCAGTAGTGGGTTGTGGTCCTGTTCCCTCCCAGTAGTGGGTTGTGATCCTGTTCCCAGTAGTGGGTTGTGGTCATGTTCCCTCCCTGTAGTGGGTTGTGGTCCTGTTCCCTCCCAGTAGTGGGTTGTGGTCCTGTTCCCTCCCAGTAGTGGGTTGTGGTCCTGTTCCCAGTAGTGGGTTGTGGTCCTGTTCCCAGTAGTGGGTTGTGATCCTGTTCCCAGTAGTGGGCTGTGGTCCTGTTCCCTCCCTGTAGTGGGTTGTGATCCTGTGGTCCACACACTTTTGATCATGTAGGGTTTATATTTAAAATCTTTCAGTATTAGATGAAACATTTGGTATTTCTGACACCTCATTTTTCTTGACGTCGCGCTCTGTGTGGCTCTCACACATCTTTATATTGTGACAGTTTTACACAACAATGGGGGAGGAGGGAGAGAGAAATAGAAGATGAGGAGAGGGAAGAGAGAGTAGGTTGCTATGGTGATAATATAAGTGTTGTATTTAGTTAGACGTGATGTATGGTACCAGTCAAAAGTTAGGACTCATTCCAGGTTTTCATTTTACTATTTTCTTCATTGTAGAATAATAGTTTATTCATCAAAACTATGAAATAACACACATGGGATCATGTCGAATCAAAATATATTTGAGATTCTTCAAAGTTGTCACCCTTTGCCTTGATGACAGCTTTGCACACTCTTGGCATTCTCTCTCAAGCGTTATGAGGAATGCTTTTCCACCACTCTTGAAGGAGTTCCCACATATGCTGAGCACCAACTCATCCCAACTCATCTCAATTGGGTTGTGGTTGGATGATTGTGGAGGCCAGGTCATCTGATGCAGAAATATGTCACTTTCACACATTAACAAGTCCAATACAGCAAATGAAATAAATTTATTTTTAATCTACCCATCGTGTCCGATTTCAAAAAGGCTTTACAGCGAAAGCCCAACATATGATTATGTTAGGTCATAGCCAAGTCAAAAAAACACAGACATTTTTTCCAACCAAATATAGGAGTCACAAAAAGCTGAAATATAGATATAATTAATCACTAACCTTTGATGATCTTCATCAGATGACACTCATAGGACGTTGTATGTTACACAATACATGTATGTTTTGTTTGATAATGTTTATATTTATATCCAACAATCTCAGTTTACATTGGCGCATTACGTGCAGTAATGTTTTGATTCCAAAACATCTGGTGATTTTGCAGAAATTCTCATAATAAACATTGATTAACCTCTCGAAACTAGGGGGCACTATTTTTATTTTTGGAAAAATAACGTTCCCAAAGTAAACCGCCTATTTCTCAGGACCAGATGCTAGAATATGCATATAATTGACAGCTTAGGATAGAAAACACTCTAAAGTTTCCAAAACTGTCAAAATATTGTCTGTGAGTATAACAGAACTTATATTACAGGCGAAACCCTGAGGAAAATCCAATCAGCAACTGCCTCTTATTTTGAAACCGTTGTGTTTCTATGCACCCCTATTGGCCATTGAAAGGGATATCAAGGAGATTCATTTCTACGTATTCCCTAAGGTGTCTACAGCATTTTGACGTAGTTTCACGCCTTTATGTTGAATGAGCGTAAACGACTACATTGCGTAAGTGGCCAGCTGAGGGCTCTGAGTGTTTCTTGCGTAAAAGACAGAGGTAGTCATTTTTCCTCTTGCTCCTACTGAAAAGCCAATTGTCCCGGTTGATATATTATCTAATAGATATTTGAAAAACACCTTGAGGATTGATTATAAAAAACGTTTGCCATGTTTCTGTCGATATTATAGATATAATTTTGGGAAAAAAATGGCGTTGTCATGACCGCTATTTCCGGTGGATTTCTCAACATAACCAACAAACGGAGGTATTTTGGATATAAAAATAATCTTTATGGAACAAAAGGAACATTTGCTGTCTAACTGGGAGTCTCGTGAGTGAAAACATCTGAAGATCATCAAAGGTAAATGGTTCATTTGATTGCTTTTCTGATTTTCGTGACCAAGCTTCCTGCTGCTAGCTGGACATAATGCTATGCTAGGCTATCGATAAACTTACACAAACGTTTGTCTTGCTAAGGCTGTTAAGCATAATTTCAAAATATGAGATGACAGGGTGAATATCAAAAGGCTAAGCTGTGTTTCACTATATTTCACTTGTGATTTCATGAATAGGAATATTTTCTAGTAATATTTTTTTACCGTTGCGCTATGCTAATTAGTGTAGTTGATGACAATTCTCCCGGTTGGGTAGTTCCAAGAGGTTAAAGATACAAGTGTTATTCACAGAATTAAAGATAGACTTCTCCTTAATGCTGTCAGATTTAAAAAAAAAAAAAAAAACCTTTATGGAAAAAGCATAATCTGAGAACGGCGCTCAGAGCCCAATCCAGCCAAAGACATATCCGCCATGTTGGAGTCAACATAAGTTAGAAATAACACTATAAATATTCCCTTACCTTTGATGATCTTCATCAGAAGGCACTCCCAGGAATCCCAGTTCGACAATAAATTACTGATTTGTTCCATGAAGTCCATCA
Source organism: Oncorhynchus kisutch (assembly GCF_002021735.2). Taxonomy (NCBI): domain Eukaryota; kingdom Metazoa; phylum Chordata; class Actinopteri; order Salmoniformes; family Salmonidae; genus Oncorhynchus; species Oncorhynchus kisutch. The sequence continues at coordinate 45,636,438 of NC_034194.2, forward strand.
TTTTTGCCCAAATAGCCACTTGTTGTTAGCGTGTTCAGCCCAGTAATCCATCTTCATGAGGCGCGAGCACTTCGTCCAGACATAAACTCAAAAAGTTACGTTACAGGTCGTAGAAACAAGTCAAACGATGTATGGAATTAATCTTTAGGATGTTTTTAACATAAATCATCAATAAGGTTTGTCTGAAGAAAAACACTGGAACGAGAGCAAACTCTGTCTGGAGTGTGCGTCACGAGCCTGAGACACTCTGCCAGACCCATGACTCAGTTAGCTCCCATTCCCCCCTCCTTTATAGCAGAATCCTGAAACAAGTTTCTAAAGACGGTTGACATCTAGTGGAAGCCGTAGGAAGTGCAACTTGACTCCATAGACACTGTGTATTCAGTAGGCCAAGTTTTGGAAAAACGACAAACCTCAGATGTCCCACTTCCTGGTTGGGTTTTTCTCAGGTTTTCGCCTGCCATATGAGTTCTGTTATACTCACAGACATCATTCAAACAGTTTTAGAAACTTCAGTGTGTTTTCTAACCAATACTAATAATAACATGCTTATTAGCATCTGGGACAGAGTAGGAGGCAGTTCACTCTGGGCACGCTATTCATCCAAAAGTGAAAATGCTGCCCCCTATCCCAAAAAGGTTTAAGAAGGAAAGAACTTCCACAAATTAACTTTTGACAAGGCACACCTGTTAATTGAAATGCATTCCAGGTGACTACCTCATGAAGCTGTTTGAGAGAATGCCAAGAGTGTGCAAAGCTGTCAAGGCAACAGGTGGCTACTTTGAAGAATCTAAAATATATTTTGATTTGTTTAACACTTGTTTTGGTTACTACATGATTCCATATGTGTTATTTCATAGTTGTGATGTCTTCAATATTCTACAATGTAAAAAATTGTACAAATGACGAATAACTCTTGAATTAGTAGGTGTTCTAAAACGTTTGCCTGGTACTGTGTGGACACATTTGATGTCGGAAGTTTACAAACACTTATGTTGGAGTCATTAAAACTCGTTTTTCAAGAGCGAGTGGAGGACAGAGGAGCCTCTTAAAGAAGAAGTTACAGGTCTGTGAGAGCCAGAAATATTGCTTGTTTGTAGGTGACCAAATACTTATTTTCCACCATAATTTGCAAATAAATTCTTAAAAAATCCTACAATGTGATTTTCAGGATTTTTTTTCGTCTCATTTTGTCTGTCATAGTTGAAGTGTACCTATGATGAAAATTACAGGCCTCTCATCTTTTTAAGTGGGAGAACTTGCACAATTGGTGGCTGACTAAATACTTTTCTGCCCCACTGTACATACATATATATAATATACGTGGCTGCGTAGCCTAGTGGTTAGAGTGTAGAGGCGGCAGGTAGCCTAGTGGTTAGAGTGTAGAGGTGGCAGGTAGCCTAGTGGTTAGAGTGTAGAGGCGGCAGGTAGCCTAGTGGTTAGAGTGTAGAGGTGGCAGGTAGCCTAGTGGTTAGAGTGTAGAGGAGGCAGGTAGCCTAGTGGTTAGAGTGTAGAGGAGGCAGGTAGCCTAGTGGTTAGAGTGTAGAGGCGGCAGGTAGCCTAGTGGTTAGAGTGTAGAGGTGGCAGGTAGCCTAGTGGTTAGAGTGTAGAGGCGGCAGGTAGCCTAGTGGTTAGAGTGTAGAGGCGGCAGGTAGCCTAGTGGTTAGAGTGTAGAGGTGGCAGGTAGCCTAGTGGTTAGAGTGTAGAGGAGGCAGGTAGCCTAGTGGTTAGAGTGTAGAGGCGGCAGGTAGCCTAGTGGTTAGAGTGTAGAGGCGGCAGGTAGCCTAGTGGTTAGAGTGTAGAGGCGGCAGGTAGCCTAGTGGTTAGAGTGTAGAGGCGGCAGGTAGCCTAGTGGTTAGAGTGTAGAGGCGGCAGGTAGCCTAGTGGTTAGAGTGTAGAGGCGGCAGGTAGCCTAGTGGTTAGAGTGTAGAGGCGGCAGGTAGCCTAGTGGTTAGAGTGTAGAGGCGGCAGGTAGCCTAGTGGTTAGAGTGTAGAGGCGGCAGGTAGCCTAGTGGTTAGAGTGTAGAGGCGGCAGGTAGCCTAGTGGTTAGAGTGTAGAGGCGGCAGGTAGCCTAGTGGTTAGAGTGTAGAGGCGGCAGGGTAGCCTAGTGGTTAGAGTGTAGAGGTGGCAGGTAGCCTAGTGGTTAGAGTGTAGGGGCGGCAGGGTAGCCTAGTGGTTAGAGTGTAGAGGCGGCAGGGTAGCCTAGTGGTTAGAGTGTAGAGGTGGCAGGTAGCCTAGTGGTTAGAGTGTAGAGGTGGCAGGTAGCCTAGTGGTTAGAGTGTAGAGGTGGCAGGTAGCCTAGTGGTTAGAGTGTAGAGGCGGCAGGGTAGCCTAGTGGTTAGAGTGTAGAGGCGGCAGGGTAGCCTAGAGGTTAGAGTGTAGAGGCGGCAGGGTAGCCTAGTGGTTAGAGCGTTGGACTAGTAACCGGAAGGTTGCAAGTTCAAATCCCCGAGCTGACAAGGTACAAATCTGTCGTTCTGCCCCTGAACAGGCAGTTAACCCACTGTTCCCAGGCCGTCATTGAAAATAAGAATTTGTTCTTAACTGACTTGCCTGGTTAAATAAAGGTTAAATAAAGGTAAAAAAAAAAAAAAAAAAAAAAAATATATATATATATATATAATAATTTTGAACGCCCAATTTTTCTGTTTTTGATCTGTTAAAAAAGTTTGAAATATCCAATAAATGTCGTTCCACTTCATGATTGTGTCCCACTTGTTGTTGATTCTTCACAAAAAAATACAGTTTTATATCTTTATGTTTGAAACCTGAAATGTGGTAAAAGGTCGCAAAGTTCAAGGGGGCCGAATACTTTCGCAAGGCACTGTATATGTGTATATATATATGTGTGTTTGTATTTCTCCATATTTAAAACGTATATGGGGGGGGGATTGGAAATAATCCAGACAATTACATTGATGGAAGATCCATCTGCAATATTAAAGACATTTTTCTGCAAATGTGTTCCTATGGAGATTGCATGGCCGTGTGCTAGATTTTATAGACCTGTCAGCAACAGATGTGGCTGAATTCACTAAAATGAAGGTGTCATATTTACAATTTCTTTTTAACTAATTTAGCCCGATGTCTTTTTGTGACTTTGCCTGGAGAGGCTGTGTGACTGAGGAAGGGTACATTTTATCTGTTTCTTACTCAGGCCGACCCCAAGGAGCTGATCCGATTGGTCACCCAGCACGTGACGGCCCATTCTGATTGGCCAGCGGACGTGGAGGAGTTGATTGGCCAGCTCCAGGTGTATAACGAGCGTCTGACAGACCTGACGCAGGCCCAGGTGTTGCAGGGGCTGGGACGTGGGGTCGACATAAGACGATTCAGTTCCGACACACACTACAAGAAACAGACCATTCTGGGTCTGACTGAGTGAGTAGGGAGGGGGGGAGACGGGTAGTAGAAGTGATTTTTACCAAAATGACCTGGTCTTCCTGAAATCGATGTTTGGTGTGTGTGTTGCAGGACCCTGGATGACAGCGTGTGGAGGATCAGTCTGTCTCTAGCCCAGCGCTACAGCATTCCCCTCTGGGACATCTATATGACTCACCTGGAATTCCTCTTCACTGACAGCGGGTAAGACACACACACGCGCGCGCGTACACACACACACACACACACACACACACACACACACACATACACACACACACACACACATACACACACACACACACACACACATCACACATCACACATCACACATCACACACCACACACACACCACACACACACACCACACACACACCACACACACACCACACACCACACCACACACACACACACACCACACACACACACCACACCACACACACACACACCACACACACACACCCTCTTTCTCTCTCTCAATGTCAATCCAAGGGCTTTATTGGCATGGGGGAAACATATGTTAACATTACCAAAGAAAGTGAAATAGAGAATAAACTAAAGTGAACAGTAAACATTACACTGACAGACGTTCCTCTTGAATAGAGACATTACAAATGTCATATCATGTCTATATACAGTGTTGTAACGATGTGCAAATAGTTAAAGTACAAAAGGTAAGATAAATAAGCATAAATATGGGGTTTATTTACAATGGTGTTTGTTCTTCACTGGTTGCCCTTTTCTTGTGGTAACAGGTCACAAATCTTGCTGCTGTGATGGAACACTGTGGAATTTCACCCAGTAGATATGGGAGTTTATCAAAATTGAGTTTGTTTTTGGGTCTGTGTAATCTGAGGGAAATATTTGTCTCTAATATCGTCATACATTTGTCAAGAGGTCTTTTTCTCTTTCTTTGGTTGTGGACTACTGATGATGATACTATTTACACTAATGTCTCCTCTCCTCCCCCTCTCCTCCTCCTCTCTACCCCTCTCCTCCTCCTCCTCAGTCTCTCTACCAAGGACATCGAGGGTCGTGTGGACACCTTGGCTCTATTTGACTCTCTGAAGTCAGAACCTGAGTCTTTCCACAGTCACATGTCTAAATATGTGTTGACCTCCGTGGAAGGGACAGACCTGCCCAGGTACAAACACTCCTTCATTCTTCACTGTCTATCACAGTGGTTCTTAATCCTCTCCTCTGGGACCCGCCCATATTTCACAATTGTCCTACATCATCAGATTGAGGTGAGAATCGTATGTGTATCTGACTGAGCTAGTATAAAATGTCCCCATCACCATGACGGTCTACAAGTCCAGCTGGCCAGTGTCCTTAAAGGCATACTTCCTGATTTTGGCAATGAGACCCTTTTGTCTCTGTCCCCAGAGCCCGATGAACATGGTGAATACCATGTTTATGTCTCTTTGTCCCGTAATGGAGGATGTTACATGAGCCAGTGCTAACTAGCATTAAGAGCAATGACTGGAAGTCTATGGGTATCTGCTAGCATGCTATGTTTAATTGACTGGAAGTCTATGGGTATCTGCTAGCATGCTATGTTTAATTGACTGGAAGTCAATGGGTATCTGCTAGCATGCTATGTTTAATTGACTGGAAGTCTATGGGTATCTGCTAGCATGCTATGTTTAATTGACTGGAAGTCTATGGGTATCTGCTAGCATGCTATGTTTAATTGACTGGAAGTCTATGGGTATCTGCTAGCATGCTATGTTTAATTGACTGGAAGTCTATGGGTATCTGCTAGCATGCTATGATGTGTCCCCATAGACATCCAGTCATTGTGTTAATGCTAGTTAGCTATTTCCTTCAAACTGCACTCAGATACATCAAAATGGTATCGGCAAGTTATTCCTCATTGCCAAAACCCTTTTAAAATGTCCATCCATTAAAGTTGATCCTCTTCTCCTCTCCCTGATCCTCTTCTCCTCTCCCTGGTCCTCTTCTCCTCTCCCTGGTCCTCTTCTCCTCTCCCTGGTCCTCTTCTCCTCTCCCTGATCCTCTTCTCCTCTCCCTGGTCCTCTTCTCCTCTCCCTGATCCTCTTCTCCTCTCCCTGATCCTCTTCTCCTCTCCCTGATCCTCTTCTCCTCTCCCTGATCCTCTTCTCCTCTCCCTGATCCTCTTCTCCTCTTCTCCTTTCCCTGATCCTCTTCTCCTCTCCCTGATCCTCTTCTCCTCTCCCTGGTCCTCTTCTCCTCTCCCTGGTCCTCCTCTCCTCTCCCTGATTCTCCTCTCCTCTCCCTGATTCTCCTCTCCTGTCCCTGATTCTCCTCTCCTCTCCCTGATTCTCCTCTCCCTGATTCTCCTCTCCCTCCCTGATTCTCCTCTCCCTCCCTGATTCTCCTCTCCCTGATTCTCCTCTCCCTGATTCTCCTCTCCCTGATTCTCCTCTCCCTCCCTGATTCTCCTCTCCCTCCCTGATTCTCCTCTCCTCTCCCTGATTCTCCTCTCCCTGATTCTCCTCTCCCTGATTCTCCTCTCCCTCCCTGATTCTCCTCTCCCTCCCTGATTCTCCTCTCCCTGATTCTCCTCTCCCTGATTCTCCTCTCCCTGATTCTCCCCTCCTCTCTAGGCTGTTGTATTACTATACCCTGTTGGAGGAGTGTTGTGGATCGTACTGCTCTTCTGTCATCACCCCTGACACTCACATCAAACTGCTCAAGAAGCTCCGCTCCGTCACTACCGGTAAGGAAACAACCAGGGACATCACTACCGGTAAGGAAACAGCCAGGGACGTCACTACCGGTAAGGAAACAGCCAGGGACGTCACTACCGGTAAGGAAACAGCCAGGGACGTCACTACCGGTAAGGAAACAGCCAGGGACGTCACTACCGGTTAGGAAACAGTCAGGGACGTCACTACCGGTAAGGAAACAGCCAGGGACGTCACTACCGGTAAGGAAACAGTCAGGGACGTCACTACCGGTAAGGAAACAGCCAGGGACGTCACTCTTTTAGGCCAGGGCTCTACCCTATTCCCTATCTAGTGCACTACTTTAGATCAGGGCTCTATGGCACCCTATTCCCTATATAGAGCACTACTTTAGACCAGGGCTCTATGATGTGTGTGTGTCCCGCCCGTGTGTTCTGAACTCGACAGGAAGTTGTCAACAGTATTTGCACGCATCACTTCCTCCCCTCCTGTCCCTCGTAACACCAGCCCTTCTACGATCACACCAGTGGAGGCTGGTGACCTGAACAGCACCACACCTGCAGCTATGGCAGTGTGGCAAACGACGACATTAACGCACTTGATATAAAGCAACATTGTGTTGCTCCGTTTGTGTCAAAAGGCCTTTGATTCAGTTGACCATGAATTGTTGCTTGCTAGACTCAGAAACATTGGGTCTCATTGAAGGGGCAGTAAATTGGTTTAGGAACTATCTTTCTGACAGAACACAATGTGTTATATACTGACAATCACAAGTCTAGCCTTCTTGAGATTAGTAAAGGGGTGCCCCAGGGTTCCATTTTAGCTCCTGTGTTGTTCTCAATTTTTATTAATGATTTGGGGAATGGGATGCAACCAGCAAAGTTACATCTACGTGCAGATGATACAGTTATATATTCATGTGCTCCTTCTCTGGTTCAGGCTGTTGAAGAGCTCCAGACTGCTTTTCAGTCACTGTAGGCCCCCCTTTATGGTCTCAAACTGATCTTGAATGTACAAAAAACTAAATGCATGACCTTTACCAGAGCTAGAACCCTGCCAGAGAAGGTTAGGATTGTCACAACTGGTGGCTCATCCATTGAAACAGTGTCATCCTACAAATACCTCGGTATCTGGTTGGATGACAAGTTGTCCTTTAAAGTTCATGGGGATAATCTTGTGACAAGCTTACATTGAAATTGGGTTTTATTTTTGTAATAAGGCTTGCTTCCCGCTTATGGCTAGAAAAAAGCGTGTTCAGGCCACCTTTCTCTCTGTAATTGATTATGGTTGTTGTATATGCATACAGCCTCCTCTGTCTCACAGAGACTGGACTCTGTTTATCATGCAGCCTCCTCTGTCTTACAGAGACTGGACTCTGTTTATCATGCAGCCTCCTCTGTCTTACAGAGACTGGACTCTGTTTATCATGCAGCCTCCTCTGTCTTACAGAGACTGGACTCTGTTTATCATGCAGCCTCCTCTGTCTTACAGAGACTGGACTCTGTTTATCATGCAGCCTCCTCTGTCTTACAGAGACTGGACTCTGTTTATCATGCAGCCTCCTCTGTCTTACAGAGACTGGACTCTGTTTATCATGCAGCCTCCTCTGTCTTACAGAGACTGGACTCTGTTTATCATGCAGCCTCCTCTGTCTCACAGAGACTGGACTCTGTTTATCATGCAGCCTCCTCACCATTGCACCTTGTACCAAGTAGAAGGTTGGACCTCACTTTATATCCGCAGAAAGATACATTTGTATGTGTTCATCTACAAAGGCCTTTTGGCTAAACTCCCTCTTTACCTCTGCAGTCTGGTCTATGTTACCATACCCGGTATGCTAGGTGGTTGCTATGTTACCATACCCGGTCTGCTAGGTGGTTGCTATGGTACCATACCCGGTATGCTAGGTGGTTGCTATGTTACCATACCCGGTCTGCTAGGTGGTTGCTATGGTACCATACCCGGTATGCTAGGTGGTTGCTATGTTACCATACCCGGTCTGCTAGGTGGTTGCTATGTTACCATACCCGGTCTGCTAGGTGGTTGCTATGTTAACATACCCGGTCTGCTAGGTGGTTGCTATGGTACCATACCCGGTCTGCTAGGTGGTTGCTATGTTACCATACCCGGTATGCTAGGTGGTTGCTATGTTAACATACCTGGTCTGCTAGGTGGTTGCTATGTTACCATACCCGGTCTGCTAGGTGGTTGCTATGGTACCATACCCGGTATGCTAGGTGGTTGCTATGTTACCATACCCGGTCTGCTAGGTGGTTGCTATGGTACCATACCCGGTATGCTAGGTGGTTGCTATGTTACCATACCTGGTCTGCTAGGTGGTTGCTATGTTACCATACCCGGTCTGCTAGGTGGTTGCTATGTTACCATACCCGGTCTGCTAGGTGGTTGCTATGGTACCATACCCGGTCTGCTAGGTGGTTGCTATGTTACCATACCCGGTATGCTAGGTGGTTGCTATGTTACCATACCTGGTCTGCTAGGTGGTTGCTATGTTACCATACCCGGTCTGCTAGGTGGTTGCTATGTTACCATACCCGGTCTGCTAGGTGGTTGCTATGGTACCATACCTGGTCTGCTAGGTGGTTGATATGGTACCATACCTGGTCTGCTAGGTGATTGCTATGTTACCATACCCGGTCTACTAGGTGGTTGCTATGCCTCATCTAGATATGTTAGTGACCCTGAATGGAATAGTCTACAACCCATGCCTCATCTAGATATGTTAGTGACCCTGAATGGAATAGTCTACAACCCATGCCTCATCTAGATATGTTAGTGACCCTGAATGGAATAGTCTACAACCCATGCCTCATCTAGATATGTTAGTGACCCTGAATCGATTTAAAATATTGATGGGAGACTCTGTTACAGAGGAGTGTAACACCAGTCTCAACGTCAACAGTGAAGAGGCGACTCTGGGATGCTGGCCTTCTAGGCAGAGTTCCTCTGTCCAGTCTCAACGTCAACAGTGAAGAGGCGACTCCGGGATGCTGGCCTTCTAGGCAGAGTTCCTCTGTCCAGTCTCAACGTCAACAGTGAAGAGGCGACTCCGGGATGCTGGCCTTCTAGGCAGAGTTCCTCTGTCCAGTCTCAACGTCAACAGTAAAGAGGCGACCCCGGGATGCTGGCCTTCTAGGCAGAGTTCCTCTGTCCAGTCTCAACGTCAACAGTGAAGAGGCGACTCCGGGATGCTGGCCTTCTAGGCAGAGCTCCTCTGTCCAGTCTCAACGTCAACAGTGAAGAGACGACTCCGGGATGCTGGCCTTCTAGGCAGAGTTCCTCTGTCCAGTCTCAACATCAACAGTGAAGAGGCGACTCCGGGATGCTGGCCTTCTAGGCAGAGTTCCTCTGTCCAGTCTCAACGTCAACAGTGAAGAGGCGACTCCGGGATGCAGGCCTTCTAGGCAGAGTTCCTCTGTCCAGTCTCAACGTCAACAGTAAAGAGGCGACCCCGGGATGCTGGCCTTCTAGGCAGAGTTCCTCTGTCCAGTCTCAACGTCAACAGTGAAGAGGCGACTCCGGGATGCTGGCCTTCTAGGCAGAGCTCCTCTGTCCAGTCTCAACGTCAACAGTGAAAAGGCGACTCCGGGATGCTGGCCTTCTAGGCAGAGCTCCTCTGTCCAGTCTCAACGTCAACAGTAAAGAGGCGACCCCGGGATGCTGGCCTTCTAGGCAGAGTTCCTCTGTCCAGTCTCAACGTCAACAGTGAAGAGGCGACTCCGGGATGCTGGCCTTCTAGGCAGAGCTCCTCTGTCCAGTCTCAACGTCAACAGTGAAAAGGCGACTCCGGGATGCTGGCCTTCTAGGCAGAGCTCCTCTGTCCAGTCTCAACGTCAACAGTGAAGAGGCGACTCCGGGATGCTGGTCTTCTAGGCAGAGTTCCTCTGTCCAGTGTCTGTGTTCTTTTGCCCATCTTAATCTTTTCTTTTTATTGGCCAGTCTGAGATATGGCTCTTTCTTTGCAACTCTGGGACTGGTGTTTTGCGGGTACTATTTAAAGAAGCTGCCAGTTGAGGACATGTGTGGTGTCTGTTTCTCAAACTAGACACTCCAATGTACTTGTCCTCTTGCTCAGTTGTGCACCGGGGCCTCCCACTCCTCTTTCTATTCTGGTTAGAGACATTTTGCGCTGTTCTGTGAAGGGAGTAGTACACAGCGTTGTACCAGATCTTCAGTTTCTTGGAAATTTCTCGCATGGAATAGCCTTCATTTCTCAGAACAAGAATAGATTGATGAGTTTCAGAAGAAAGGTCTTTGTTTCTGGCCATTTTGAGCCTGTAATCGAACCCACAAATGCTGATGCTCCAGATACTCAACTAGTCTAAAGAAGGCCAGTTTTATTGCTTCTTTAATCAGTTTTCAGCTGTGTTAACATAATTGCAAAAGGGTTTTCTAATGATCAATTATCCTTTTAAAATGATAAACTTGGATTAGTTAACTCAACGTGCCATTGGAACACAGGAGTGATGGTTGCTGGTAATGAGCCTCTGTACACCTATGTAGATATTCCATAAAAAATCAGCCGTTTCCTGCTACAATAGTCATTTACAACATTAACAATGTCTACACTGTATTTCTGATCAATTTGATGTTATTTCAATTTCAATGGACAATTTCTGCCTGCCATTTTAACTGTATGTGCACGTTAGGTATCTGTTTCCTCTGTTATGGTAAAGTTATATGTTCCCTCAGGGCTGGACTACCGTAAGATGACAGATGAGGTGTCGGATCCCCTGGCCGCTCTGGAACCCGTTCTAACCAGTCAGAATGTCCTGTCCATCTCCAAACTGGCCAATCGGCTCCCTCGCCCAGGAGGGGGTGTGGTTTCTGCTAGCGCAGTGCACGCAACCTGGCTAAGGAAGCTGTTCTGGAGGGGAGACCCACAGGTATTTATTTATCTACCTGGCGAGGGAAGGTGTTCTGGAGGGGAGACCCAGAACCTTTATTTAAACTGAGACAGATTTTTTAAATGAACCCGGTAATACAACAATTTACACAATGCACATTAACTTCTTGCGACGAGCAATCCCGTATCCGGGAGCGTAATCATAGCCTCAAGCTCATTACCATAACACAACGTTAACTATTCATGAAAATCGCAAATGAAATGAAAGAAATATATTCACTCACAAGCTTAGCCTTTTGTTAACAACACTGTCATCTCAGATTTTCAAAATATGCTTTTCAACCATAGCTACACAAGCATTTGTGTAAGAGTATTGATAGCTAGCATAGCATTAAGCCTGGCATTCAGCAGGCAACATTTTCACAAAAACAAGAAAAGCATTCAAATAAAATAATTTACCTTTGAAGAACTTCGGATGTTTTCAATGAGGAGACTCAGATAGCAAATGTTCATTTTTCCCAAAAATATTATTTGTGTAGGAGAAATCGCTCTGTTTTGTTCATCACGTTTGGCTAAGAAAAAAACTGAAAATTCAGTCATTACAACGTCAAACTTTTTTCCAAATTAGCTCCATAATATCGACAGAAACATGGCAAACGTTGTTTAGAATCAATCCTAAAGGTGTTTTTCACACATCTATCGATGATAAATAATTTGTGGCAGTTGGGTTTCTCTTCGGAAGCAAATGGAAAAATACACGCAGCTGGAGATTACGCAATAATTGCGACGGAGGACACCAAGCGGGCACCTGGTAGATGTATTGTAAAATGGTCAATCTTCCAATGATATGCCTACAAATACGTCACAATGCTGCAGACACCCTGAGGAAACGACAGAAAGTGTAAGCTCATTCCTGGCCCATTCACAGCCATATAAGGAGACATTGGAACACAGCGCCTTCAAAATCTGAGGCACTGTTATAGCAGTGGTAGTGACTGGTTATAGTAGTGGTAGTGACTGGTTATAGTTATAGTAGTGACTGGTTATAGTAGTGGTAGTGACTGGTTATAGTAGTGGTAGTGACTGGTTATAGTTATAGTAGTGACTGGTTATAGTAGTGGTAGTGACTGGTTATAGTAGTGGTAGTGACTGGTTATAGTTATAGTAGTGGTAGTGACTGGTTATAGTAGTGGTAGTGACTGGTTATAGTAGTGGTAGTGACTGGTTATAGTAGTGGTAGTGACTGGTTATAGTAGTGGTAGTGACTGGTTATAGTAGTGGTAGTGACTGGTTATAGTAGTGGTAGTGACTGGTTATAGTAGTGGTAGTGACTGGTTATAGTAGTGGTAGTGACTGGTTATAGTAGTGGTAGTGACTGGTTATAGTAGTGGTAGTGACTGGTTATGGTTATAGTAGTGGTAGTGACTGGTTATAGTTATAGTAGTGGTAGTGATGGTTATAGTAGTGGTAGTGACTGGTTATAGTAGTGGTAGTGACTGGTTATAGTAGTGGTAGTGACTGGTTATAGTAGTGGTATGACTGGTAGTAGTGGTAGTGACTGGTTATAGTAGTGGTAGTGACTGGTTATAGTAGTGGTAGTGACTGGTTATGGTTATAGTAGTGGTAGTGACTGGTTATAGTTATAGTAATGGTTGTGACTGGTTATAGTAGTGGTAGTGACTGGTTATAGTAGTGGTAGTGACTGGTTATAGTAGTGGTAGTGACTGGTTATAGTAGTGGTAGTGGTAGTGACTGGTTATAGTAGTGGTAGTGACTGGTTATGGTTATAGTAGTGGTAGTGACTGGTTATAGTTATAGTAGTGGTAGTGACTGGTTATAGTAGTGGTAGTGACTGGTTATAGTAGTGGTAGTGGTAGTGACTGGTTATAGTAGTGGTAGTGACTGGTTATAGTTATAGTAGTGGTAGTGACTGGTTATAGTAGTGGTAGTGACTGGTTATAGTAGTGGTAGTGACTGGTTATAGTTATAGTAGTGGTAGTGACTGGTTATAGTAGTGGTAGTGACTGGTTATAGTTATAGTAGTGGTAGTGACTGGTTATAGTAGTGGTAGTGACTGGTTATAGTAGTGGTAGTGGTAGTGACTGGTTATAGTTATAGTAGTGGTAGTGACTGGTTATAGTAGTGGTAGTGTCTGGTTATAGTAGTGGTAGTGTCTGGTTATAGTAGTGGTAGTGTCTGGTTATAGTAGTGGTAGTGTCTGGTTATAGTAGTGGTAGTGTCTGGTTATAGTAGTGGTAGTGACTGGTTATAGTAGTGGTAGTGTCTGGTTATGGTTATAGTAGTGGTAGTGTCTGGTTATAGTAGTGGTAGTGACTGGTTATAGTAGTGGTAGTGACTGGTTATAGTAGTGGTAGTGACTGGTTATAGTAGTGGTAGTGACTGGTTATAGTTATAGTAGTGGTAGTGACTGGTTATAGTAGTGGTAGTGACTGGTTATAGTAGTGGTAGTGACTGGTTATAGTAGTGGTAGTGATTGGTTATAGTAGTGGTAAGTGACTGGTTATAGTAGTGGTAGTGACTGGTTATAGTAATAGTAGTGGTAGTGTCTGGTTATAGTTATAGTAGTGGTAGTGACTGGTTATAGTAGTGGTAGTGGTAGTGACTGGTTATAGTTATAGTAGTGGTAGTGACTGGTTATAGTAATGGTTGTGACTGGTTATAGTAGTGGTAGTGACTGGTTATAGTAGTGGTAGTGGTAGTGACTGGTTATAGTTATAGTAATGGTTGTGACTGGTTATAGTAGTGGTAGTGACTGGTTATAGTAGTGGTAGTGACTGGTTATAGTAGTGGTAGTGACTGGTTATAGTTATAGTAGTGGTAGTGACTGGTTATAGTAGTGGTAGTGACTGGTTATAGTAGTGGTAGTGACTGGTTATAGTAGTGGTAGTGACTGGTTATAGTAGTGGTAGTGACTGGTTATAGTAGTGGTAGTGACTGGTTATAGTAGTGGTAGTGACTGGTTATGGTTATAGTAGTGGTAGTGACTGGTTATAGTTATAGTAATGGTTGTGACTGGTTATAGTAATGGTTGTGACTGGTTATAGTAGTGGTAGTGACTGGTTATAGTAGTGGTAGTGACTGGTTATAGTAGTGGTAGTGACTGGTTATAGTAGTGGTAGTGACTGGTTATAGTAGTGGTAGTGACTGGTTATGGTTATAGTAGTGGTAGTGACTGGTTATAGTTATAGTAGTGGTAGTGACTGGTTATAGTAGTGGTAGTGACTGGTTATAGTAGTGGTAGTGGTAGTGACTGGTTATAGTAGTGGTAGTGACTGGTTATAGTTATAGTAGTGGTAGTGACTGGTTATAGTAGTGGTAGTGACTGGTTATAGTAGTGGTAGTGACTGGTTATAGTTATAGTAGTGGTAGTGACTGGTTATAGTAGTGGTAGTGACTGGTTATAGTTATAGTAGTGGTAGTGACTGTTTATAGTAGTGGTAGTGACTGGTTATAGTAGTGGTAGTGGTAGTGACTGGTTATAGTTATAGTAGTGGTAGTGACTGGTTATAGTAGTGGTAGTGTCTGGTTATAGTAGTGGTAGTGTCTGGTTATAGTAGTGGTAGTGTCTGGTTATAGTAGTGGTAGTGACTGGTTATAGTAGTGGTAGTGTCTGGTTATGGTTATAGTAGTGGTAGTGTCTGGTTATAGTAGTGGTAGTGGCTGGTTATAGTAGTGGTAGTGACTGGTTATAGTAGTGGTAGTGACTGGTTATAGTTATAGTAGTGGTAGTGACTGGTTATAGTAGTGGTAGTGACTGGTTATAGTAGTGGTAGTGACTGGTTATAGTAGTGGTAGTGACTGGTTATAGTAGTGGTAGTGACTGGTTATAGTAGTGGTAGTGACTGGTTATAGTAGTGGTAAGTGACTGGTTATAGTAGTGGTAGTGACTGGTTATAGTAATAGTAGTGGTAGTGTCTGGTTATAGTTATAGTAGTGGTAGTGACTGGTTATAGTAGTGGTAGTGACTGGTTATAGTAGTGGTAGTGGTAGTGACTGGTTATAGTTATAGTAGTGGTAGTGACTGGTTATAGTTATAGTAATGGTTGTGACTGGTTATAGTAGTGGTAGTGACTGGTTATAGTAGTGGTAGTGACTGGTTATAGTTATAGTAGTGGTTGTGACTGGTTATAGTAGTGGTTGTGACTGGTTATAGTAGTGGTAGTGGTAGTGTCTGGTTATAGTAGTGGTAGTGACTGGTTATAGTAGTGGTAGTGACTGGTTATAGTAGTGGTAGTGTCTGTCAGCCTGCTGGTGGTCGGTCGGTCTGTCTGTCAGCCTGCTGGTGGTCGGTCGGTCTGTCTGTCAGCCTGCTGGTGGTCGGTCGGTCTGTCTGTCAGCCTGCTGGTGGTCGGTCGGTCTGTCTGTCAGCCTGCTGGTGGTCGGTCGGTCTGTCTGTCAGCCTGCTGGTGGTCGGTCGGTCTGTCTGTCAGCCTGCTGGTGGTCGGTCGGTCTGTCTGTCAGCCTGCTGGTGGTCGGTCGGTCTGTCTGTCAGCCTGCTGGTGGTCGGTCGGTCTGTCTGTCAGCCTGCTGGTGGTCGGTCGGTCTGTCTGTCAGCCTGCTGGTGGTCGGTCGGTCTGTCTGTCAGCCTGCTGGTGGTCGGTCGGTCTGTCTGTCAGCCTGCTGGTGGTCGGTCGGTCTGTCTGTCAGCCTGCTGGTGGTCGGTCGGTCTGTCTGTCAGCCTGCTGGTGGTCGGTCGGTCTGTCTGTCTGTCAGCCTGCTGGTGGTCGGTCGGTCTGTCTGTCTGTCAGCCTGCTGGTGGTCGGTCGGTCTGTCTGTCAGCCTGCTGGTGGTCGGTCGGTCTGTCTGTCAGCCTGCTGGTGGTCGGTCGGTCTGTCTGTCAGCCTGCTGGTGGTCGGTCGGTCTGTCTGTCAGCCTGCTGGTGGTCGGTCGGTCTGTCTGTCAGCCTGCTGGTGGTCGGTCGGTCTGTCTGTCAGCCTGCTGGTGGTCGGTCGGTCTGTCTGTCAGCCTGCTGGTGGACGGTCGGTCTGTCTGTCAGCCTGCTGGTGGACGGTCGGTCTGTCTGTCAGCCTGCTGGTGGTCGGTCGGTCTGTCTGTCAGCCTGCTGGTGGTCGGTCGGTCTGTCTGTCTCAGCCTGCTGGTGGTCGGTCTGTCTCAGCCTGCTGGTGGTCGGTCTGTCTCAGCCTGCTGGTGGTCGGTCTGTCTCAGCCTGCTGGTGGTCGGTCTGTCTCAGCCTGCTGGTGGTCGGTCTGTCTCAGCCTGCTGGTGGTCGGTCTGTCTCAGCCTGCTGGTGGTCGGTCTGTCTCAGCCTGCTGGTGGTCGGTCTGTCTCAGCCTGCTGGTGGTCGGTCTGTCTGTCAGCCTGCTGGTGGTCGGTCTGTCTGTCAGCCTGCTGGTGGTCGGTCTGTCTGTCAGCCTGCTGGTGGTCGGTCTGTCTTTTAGCCTGCTGGTGGTCGGTCTGTCTCAGCCTGCTGGTGGTCGGTCTGTCTGTCAGCCTGCTGGTGGTCGGTCTGTCTGTCAGCCTGCTGGTGGTCGGTCTGTCTGTCAGCCTGCTGGTGGTCGGTCGGTCTGTCTCAGCCTGCTGGTGGTCGGTCTGTCTGTCTCAGCCTGCTGGTGGTCGGTCGGTCTGTCTCAGCCTGCTGGTGGTCGGTCGGTCTGTCTGTCAGCCTGCTGGTGGTCGGTCGGTCTGTCTGTCTCAGCCTGCTGGTGGTCGGTCTGTCTCAGCCTGCTGGTGGTCGGTCTGTCTCAGCCTGCTGGTGGTCGGTCTGTCTCAGCCTGCTGGTGGTCGGTCTGTCTCAGCCTGCTGGTGGTCGGTCTGTCTCAGCCTGCTGGTGGTCGGTCTGTCTCAGCCTGCTGGTGGTCGGTCTGTCTGTCAGCCTGCTGGTGGTCGGTCTGTCTCAGCCTGCTGGTGGTCGGTCTGTCTGTCAGCCTGCTGGTGGTCGGTCTGTCTGTCAGCCTGCTGGTGGTCGGTCTGTCTGTCAGCCTGCTGGTGGTCGGTCTGTCTGTCAGCCTGCTGGTGGTCGGTCTGTCTCAGCCTGCTGGTGGTCGGTCTGTCTGTCAGCCTGCTGGTGGTCGGTCTGTCTGTCAGCCTGCTGGTGGTCGGTCTGTCTCAGTCTGCTGGTGGTCGGTCTGTCTCAGCCTGCTGGTGGTCGGTCTGTCTGTCAGCCTGCTGGTGGTCGGTCTGTCTGTCAGCCTGCTGGTGGTCGGTCTGTCTGTCAGCCTGCTGGTGGTCGGTCGGTCTGTCTCAGCCTGCTGGTGGTCGGTCTGTCTGTCTCAGCCTGCTGGTGGTCGGTCGGTCTGTCTCAGCCTGCTGGTGGTCGGTCGGTTTGTCTCAGCCTGCTGGTGGTCGGTCTGTCTGTCAGCCTGCTGGTGGTCGGTCTGTCTGTCAGCCTGCTGGTGGTCGGTCTGTCTGTCAGCCTGCTGGTGGTCGGTCTGTCTGTCAGCCTGCTGGTGGTCGGTCTGTCTGTCAGCCTGCTGGTGGTCGGTCGGTCTGTCAGCCTGCTGGTGGTCGGTCGGTCTGTCAGCCTGCTGGTGGTCGGTCGGTCTGTCAGCCTGCTGGTGGTCGGTCGGTCTGTCAGCCTGCTGGTGGTCGGTCGGTCTGTCTGTCAGCCTGCTGGTGGTCGGTCGGTCTGTCTGTCAGCCTGCTGGTGGTCGGTCGGTCTGTCTGTCAGCCTGCTGGTGGTCGGTCGGTCTGTCTGTCAGCCTGCTGGTGGTCGGTCGGTCTGTCTGTCAGCCTGCTGGTGGTCGGTCGGTCTGTCTGTCAGCCTGCTGGTGGTCGGTCGGTCTGTCAGCCTGCTGGTGGTCGGTCGGTCTGTCTGTCAGCCTGCTGGTGGTCGGTCGGTCTGTCTGTCAGCCTGCTGGTGGTCGGTCGGTCTGTCTGTCAGCCTGCTGGTGGTCGGTCGGTCTGTCTGTCAGCCTGCTGGTGGTCGGTCGGTCTGTCTCAGCCTGCTGGTGGTCGGTCGGTCTGTCAGCCTGCTGGTGGTCGGTCGGTCTGTCAGCCTGCTGGTGGTCGGTCGGTCTGTCAGCCTGCTGGTGGTCTGTCTGTCAGCCTGCTGGTGGTCTGTCTGTCAGCCTGCTATAACCTGAATCTGGTCAGATCAGAGCTGTTGAACCTGTAGCTGTATTACCCTGCCTTCAGGAAATATTCACACCTCTTGACTAGTTCCACATGTTGTTGTGTTACAGCGTGATTTTACAGTGTTATATTGAGATGTTGTGTCGCTGGCTGACACACACTACCCCATAGTGTCAAAGTGGAATTATGCTTTTACAAATGAATATGAAATGAAAAGCTGAAATGTCACGAGTAGTTAACACCTTTTTTATGGCAAAGATAAGGCGAGTTAAAATGTGCTTAAGTCACAATACGTTGCATGGACTCACTCTGTGTTCAATAATAATATCTATAATGTTGTATTTTTAATAACTACCTCATCTCTGTACCAGACACATACAGTTATCTGCAAAGTCCTTCAGTCGAGCAGTACATTACAAACACAAATGCAATGTGTCGCAAGGAAGGGCACAAATTAGTAGATGGGTAAAAATAAAACAGCAGACATTGAATATCCCTTTCAGCATAGTGAAGTTATTCATTACACTTTGGATGGTGTATTAATACACCCCAGTCACTACAAAGATACAGGCGTCCTTCCTAAATCAGTTGCCGGAGAGGAAGGAAACCGCTCAGGGATTTAACCATGAGGTCAATGGTGACTTTAAAACAGTTACAGAGTTTAATGGCTGTGATAGGAGATACCTGAGGATGGATCAACAACATTGTAGTTACTCCACAATACTAACCTAAATGATAGAATGAAAAGAAGGAAGCCTGTACAGAATAAAAATATTCCAAAACATGCCTCCTGTTTGCAACAAGTTACTAAAGTAAAACTGTAAGGCAAAGAAATGAACTTTTTGGCCTGGATACAAAGTGTTTTGTTTGGGGCAAATCCAACACAGCACATCGCTGAGTACCACTTTCCATATTGTCAAGCATGGTGGTAGCTGCATCATGTTATGCTTGTCATCGGCAAGGACTAGGGAGTTATTTAGGATAAAAAAATAGAGCTAAGCATTCAGGCAAAATCCTCGAGGAAAACCTGGTTCAGTCTGCTTTCCAACAGACACTGGGAGATTAGTTCACCTTTCAGCAGGACATTAACCTAAAACACAAGGCCAAATCTACACTGGAGTTGTTTACCAAGACGATGTTGAATGTTCCTTAGTGGTCTAGCTACAGTTTTGACTTAAGTCTGCTTGAAAATCTATGGCAAGACTGGAAAATGGTTGTCTAGCAATGATCATCAACCAACTTGACCGAGCTTGGAGAATTTTTAAAAGTGTGCAAATATTGTACAGTTCAGGTGTGCAAAGCTCTTAGAGACTTAACCAGAAAGACTCACAGCTCTTAGAGACTTACCCAGAAAGACTCACTGCTCTTAGAGACTTACCCAGAAAGACTCACTGCTCTTAGAGACTTACCCAGAAAGACTCACAGCTCTTAGAGACTGACCCAGAAAGACTCACAGCTCTTAGAGACTTACCCAGAAAGACTCACAGCTCTTAGACTGACCCAGAAAGACTCACAGCTCTTAGAGACTGACCCAGAAAGACTCACTGCTCTTAGAGACTTACCCAGAAAGACTCACTGCTCTTAGAGACTTACCCAGAAAGACTCACAGCTCTTAGAGACTTACCCAGAAAGACTCACTGCTCTTAGAGACTTACCCAGAAAGACTCACAGCTCTTAGAGACTGACCCAGAAAGACTCACAGCTCTTAGAGACTGACCCAGAAAGACTCACAGCTCTTAGAGACTGACCCAGAAAGACTCACTGCTCTTAGAGACTTACCCAGAAAGACTCACTGCTCTTAGAGACTTACCCAGAAAGACTCACAGCTCTTAGAGACTTACCCAGAAAGACTCATTGCTCTTAGAGACTTACCCAGAAAGACTCACAGCTGTAATCACTCTTAGAGACTTACCCAGAAAGACTCACGGCTATAATCGCTCTTAGAGACTTACGCAGAAAGACTCACAGCTCTTAGAATTACCCAGAAAGACTCACGGCTGTAATCACTCTTAGAGACTTACCCAGAAAGACTCACAGCTGTAATCACTCTTAGAGACTTACCCAGAAAGACTCACAGCTGTAGTCACTCTTAGAGACTTACCCAGAAAGACTCACAGCTGTAATCACTGCCAAAGGTGATTCTAACATGTATTGACTCAAAGGGTGTGAATACTGATGTAAATTCATTTTTTCTGTATAAAATGTTCACTAAATGTGCGAACATTAAAACATGTATTGACTCTTAGATGTTTATTGTATTGTGTGTTGGGGGAAGAAGAAAAGGAACTGTGTAAATCCATTTTCAATTCCGTCTGTAAATGTGGTCTAAGTCTAAGGTTATGAATACTGTCTGAAGGTATGTGGTTAATTACGGCATTATTTACAATCTGCCTCAATATCAATGTTGCTAGCTAAGGTACAAGGCCAAGGCTATCTGGATGTGCTGGGAGTTAAGAGCATCGAGCTTAGATTGTAGGATGGCCAGGGGGGTTGAGCATGTCCCAGTTTAGCTCACCTAACAGTATGAACTCTGAAGATAGATGTGGGGCAATCAGTTCACATATGGTGTCCAGAGCACAGCTGGGTGCAGAGGGTGGTCTATAGCAGGCGGCAACGGTGAGAGACACGGATCAGTCGTCCTGGTCCCTTAATTTAAATGCATTCCAGGTGATTACCTCATGAAACTGGTTAAGAGAATGCCAAGAGTGTGCAAAGCTGTCATCAAGGCAAAGGGTGGCTACTTTGAAGAAACTAAAATATATTTCGATTCGTTTAACACTTACTACATGGTTCCATATGAGTTATTTCATAGTGTTGATGTCTTCAATATTATTCTACAATGTAGAAAATAGTAAAAATAAAGAAAAGCCCTTGAATGAGTAGATGTGTCCAAACTATTGTCAGCTAGCACGCCTAACAACCTGTCAGCTAGCACGCCTAACAACCTGTCAGCTAGCACGCCTAACAACCTGTCAGCTAGCACGCCTAACAACCTGTCAGCTAGCACGCCTAACAACCAGTCAGATAGCACGCCTAACAACCTGTCAGCTAGCACGCCCTAACAACCTGTCAGCTAGCACGCCTAACAACCTGTCAGCTAGCACGCCTAACAACCTGTCAGCTAGCACGCCTAACAACCTGTCAGCTAGCACGCCTAACAACCTGTCAGCTAGCACGCCTAACAACCTGTCAGCTAGCACGCCTAACAACCTGTCAGCTAGCACGCCTAACAACCTGTCAGCTAGCACGCCTAACAACCAGTCAGCTAGCACGCCTAACAACCTGTCAGCTAGCACGCCTAACAACCTGTCAGCTAGCACGCCTAACAACCTGTCAGCTAGCACGCCTAACAACCTGTCAGCTAGCACGCCTAACAACCTGTCAGCTAGCACGCCTAACAACCTGTCAGCTAGCACGCCTAACAACCTGTCAGCTAGCACGCCTAACAACCGGTCAGCTAGCACGCCTAACAACCGGTCAGCTAGCACGCCTAACAACCGGTCAGCTAGCACGCCTAACAACCGGTCAGCTAGCACGCCTAACAACCGGTCAGCTAGCACGCCTAACAACCTGTCAGCACCTTAAAACCCTGTCAGCTAGCGCACCTTAAAATTATGTCAGCTAGCGCACCTTAAAATCCTGTCAGCTAGCACGCTTAACAACCTGTTAGCTAGCACGCCTAAAAACATGTACCCTCCTCTTTTCTAAAGGTTTTAAAGAGACCCCCCCAGACAGAGCAGGACTACCTTCACGCCTATGACACCTGTGCAAAATACTTGGACAGACTGCTTCCTGCTGATGCTGTCCACTTCCTGGATGACATAACGTTCTCTCCACTAGCAGTCAATCAGGTGAGGATGTGATGGTGATGATGGTGGTCATTATGGTGATGATGGGGACGAAGACGGCAGTGGTGGTGGAGGTTGTGACGAGAATTATGATAGGGTTAGTCATACTGGTGGGGATGATGCTGAGTTAAGTTGATTAGGATCCCCATTCGACTACTGAACATGTAGCAGCTACTCTACCTGGGGTCCATTAACTACTGAACATGTAGCAGCTACTCTACCTGGGGTCCATTAACTACTGAACATGTAGCAGCTACTCTTCCTGGGGTCCATTAACATGTAGCAGCTACTCTACCTGGGGTCCATTAACATGTAGCAGCTACTCTACCTGGGGTCCATTAACATGTAGCAGCTACTCTACCTGGGGTCCATTAACATGTAGCAGCTACTCTACCTGGGGTCCATTAACATGTAGCAGCTACTCTTCCTGGGGTCCATTAACTACTGAACATGTAGCAGCTACTCTTCCTGGGGTCCATTAACATGTAGCAGCTACTCTTCCTGGGGTCCATTAACATGTAGCAGCTACTCTACCTGGGGTCCATTAACATGTAGCAGCTACTCTACCTGGGGTCCATTAACATGTAGCAGCTACTCTACCTGGGGTCCATTAACATGTAGCAGCTACTCTTCCTGGGGTCCATTAACATGTAGCAGCTACTCTACCCGGGTCCATTAACATGTAGCAGCTACTCTACCCGGGGTCCATTAACATGTAGCAGCTACTCTACCTGGGGTCCATTAACATGTAGCAGCTACTCTACCTGGGGTCCATTAACTACTGAACATGTAGCAGCTACTCTTCCTGGGGTCCATTAACATGTAGCAGCTACTCTACCTGGGGTCCATTAACATGTAGCAGCTACTCTACCTGGGGTCCATTAACATGTAGCAGCTACTCTACCTGGGGTCCATTAACTACTGAACATGTAGCAGCTACTCTACCTGGGGTCCATTAACATGTAGCAGCTACTCTTCCTGGGGTCCATTAACATGTAGCAGCTACTCTACCTGGGGTCCATTAACATGTAGCAGCTACTCTACCTGGGGTCCATTAACATGTAGCAGCTACTCTACCTGGGGTCCATTAACATGTAGCAGCTACTCTACCTGGGGTCCATTAACATGTAGCAGCTACTCTACCTGGGGTCCATTAACATGTAGCAGCTACTCTTCCTGGGGTCCATTAACATGTAGCAGCTACTCTTCCTGGGGTCCATTAACATGTAGCAGCTACTCTACCTGGGGTCCATTAACATGTAGCAGCTACTCTACCTGGGGTCCATTAACATGTAGCAGCTACTCTTCCTGGGGTCCATTAACATGTAGCAGCTACTCTACCTGGGGTCCATTAACATGTAGCAGCTACTCTACCCGGGGTCCATTAACTACTGAACATGTAGCAGCTACTCTACCTGGGGTCCATTAACATGTAGCAGCTACTCTACCTGGGGTCCATTAACATGTAGCAGCTACTCTACCTGGGGTCCATTAACATGTAGCAGCTACTCTACCTGGGGTCCATTAACATGTAGCAGCTACTCTACCTGGGGTCCATTAACTACTGAACATGTAGCAGCTACTCTTCCTGGGGTCCATTAACATGTAGCAGCTACTCTTCCTGGGGTCCATTAACTACTGAACATGTAGCAGCTACTCTTCCTGGGGTCCATTAACTACTGAACATGTAGCAGCTACTCTACCTGGGGTCCATTAACATGTAGCAGCTACTCTACCTGGGGTCCATTAACATGTAGCAGCTACTCTACCTGGGGTCCATTAACATGTAGCAGCTACTCTACCTGGGGTCCATTAACTACTGAACATGTAGCAGCTACTCTTCCTGGGGTCCATTAACATGTAGCAGCTACTCTTCCTGGGGTCCATTAACATGTAGCAGCTACTCTACCTGGGGTCCATTAACATGTAGCAGCTACTCTACCTGGGGTCCATTAACATGTAGCAGCTACTCTACCTGGGGTCCATTAACATGTAGCAGCTACTCTTCCTGGGGTCCATTAACATGTAGCAGCTACTCTACCTGGGGTCCATTAACATGTAGCAGCTACTCTACCTGGGGTCCATTAACATGTAGCAGCTACTCTTCCCGGGGTCCATTAACATGTAGCAGCTACTCTACCTGGGGTTCATTAACTACTGAACATGTAGCAGCTACTCTACCTGGGGTCCATTAACATGTAGCAGCTACTCTACCTGGGGTCCATTAACATGTAGCAGCTACTCTTCCTGGGGTCCATTAACATGTAGCAGCTACTCTACCTGGGGTCCATTAACTACTGAACATGTAGCAGCTACTCTACCTGGGGTCCATTAACATGTAGCAGCTACTCTACCTGGGGTCCATTAACATGTAGCAGCTACTCTACCTGGGGTCCATTAACATGTAGCAGCTACTCTACCTGGGGTCCATTAACATGTAGCAGCTACTCTTCCTGGGGTCCATTAACATGTAGCAGCTACTCTTCCTGGGGTCCATTAACATGTAGCAGCTACTCTACCTGGGGTCCATTAACATGTAGCAGCTACTCTACCTGGGGTTCATTAACTACTGAACATGTAGCAGCTACTCTACCTGGGGTCCATTAACATGTAGCAGCTACTCTTCCTGGGGTCCATTAACATCCAGCGGTCCACACAAAACGTACACATACATGACACAGAACATTCAATTTAAAACATTAAAAAAATATATATGAATAAAATAAGAGTTATATATGGGAAAGACACCAAGAGACAAAAATAATATTTACACAGTATTCATATATGCATCTTGTTAAATACAGTTACATCAGAGCTTTAAGAAAGAGAGCAGCTTCGATACAATGTTGTTTATTGTTGTTGTTTATTGTTGTTGTTTATTGTTGTTGTTTATTGTTGTTGTTTATTGTTGTTGTTTATTGTTGTTGTTTATTGGTGTGTATTGTTGTTGTTTATTGTTGTTGTTTATTTTTGTTGTTTATTGGTGTTGTTTATTGGTGTTGTTTATTGTTGTTTATTATTGTTGTTTTTTATTGTTGTTTTTATTGTTGTTTTTTATTGTTGTTTTTTAAGCTCAACGTGCTTTTTGCCTGAGTTTCCTCCGGTGGCAGAGCAGTCCGTGGTGACATGGTTCTATACATAGTGACACATTAAGTCTGTTTGTGGTTTGGGTACAGTGCAGAAACCCCTTAGTGGTGTTTCTGCCGGGTGTGTCTGTCTGTTTTGAAGTGTATACAAATTGACTATACAAGTTGTTAGGTGTTTTCAACAGTCGGTTTCTTAAAAAGAGTAGAAGAGAAGTAGTTTTAATTTCACCTCAACCAGGAAATACCATCATGCACGTTGTTAGTTCTGTTTGTGTGGTGAAATTGTGCTGTTCTGAGTCAACTGCAGCTTTTGACAGGTCTTTCTTTACTGTACCTGACCATGTTACCAGTCATCAAGACGGGACAAGACCACAGCCTCAACTACTAGTACGGTTGATCTGTGTCAAAAAGAGATGTTTTTATAACAGACGTGCCTCTCGCCATCTTCACAACAACTTTGTCAATATGACTTGACTGCGATAACTGACGTTTCCAGTAGTGAGTTAAATGGGTCCTTCACATCAGTTGTTGGAAGAGGTCTCCAGTTTATCAGTATACTGGTGTAGCTATGCACAGCAGTTGCTAGGCAACTTGGTAACTGGCAGCAAGCAACATGAGCTCTTGAAAAAGATATTGAAAATGTTGACAATTTTACAGTTTAACATGTAGCAGCTACTCTTCCTGGGGTCCATTAACTACTGAACATGTAGCAGCTACTCTTCCTGGGGTCCATTAACATGTAGCAGCTACTCTTCCTGGGGTCCATTAACATGTAGCAGCTACTCTACCTGGGGTCCATTAACATGTAGCAGCTACTCTACCTGGGGTCCATTAACATGTAGCAGCTACTCTTCCTGGGGTCCATTAACATGTAGCAGCTACTCTACCCGGGGTCCATTAACATGTAGCAGCTACTCTACCCGGGGTCCATTAACATGTAGCAGCTACTCTACCTGGGGTCCATTAACATGTAGCAGCTACTCTACCTGGGGTCCATTAACTACTGAACATGTAGCAGCTACTCTTCCTGGGGTCCATTAACATGTAGCAGCTACTCTACCTGGGGTCCATTAACATGTAGCAGCTACTCTACCTGGGGTCCATTAACATGTAGCAGCTACTCTACCTGGGGTCCATTAACTACTGAACATGTAGCAGCTACTCTACCTGGGGTCCATTAACATGTAGCAGCTACTCTTCCTGGGGTCCATTAACATGTAGCAGCTACTCTACCTGGGGTCCATTAACATGTAGCAGCTACTCTACCTGGGGTCCATTAACATGTAGCAGCTACTCTACCTGGGGTCCATTAACATGTAGCAGCTACTCTACCTGGGGTCCATTAACATGTAGCAGCTACTCTACCTGGGGTCCATTAACATGTAGCAGCTACTCTTCCTGGGGTCCATTAACATGTAGCAGCTACTCTTCCTGGGGTCCATTAACATGTAGCAGCTACTCTACCTGGGGTCCATTAACATGTAGCAGCTACTCTACCTGGGGTCCATTAACATGTAGCAGCTACTCTTCCTGGGGTCCATTAACATGTAGCAGCTACTCTACCTGGGGTCCATTAACATGTAGCAGCTACTCTACCCGGGGTCCATTAACTACTGAACATGTAGCAGCTACTCTACCTGGGGTCCATTAACATGTAGCAGCTACTCTACCTGGGGTCCATTAACATGTAGCAGCTACTCTACCTGGGGTCCATTAACATGTAGCAGCTACTCTACCTGGGGTCCATTAACATGTAGCAGCTACTCTACCTGGGGTCCATTAACTACTGAACATGTAGCAGCTACTCTTCCTGGGGTCCATTAACATGTAGCAGCTACTCTTCCTGGGGTCCATTAACTACTGAACATGTAGCAGCTACTCTTCCTGGGGTCCATTAACTACTGAACATGTAGCAGCTACTCTACCTGGGGTCCATTAACATGTAGCAGCTACTCTACCTGGGGTCCATTAACATGTAGCAGCTACTCTACCTGGGGTCCATTAACATGTAGCAGCTACTCTACCTGGGGTCCATTAACTACTGAACATGTAGCAGCTACTCTTCCTGGGGTCCATTAACATGTAGCAGCTACTCTTCCTGGGGTCCATTAACATGTAGCAGCTACTCTACCTGGGGTCCATTAACATGTAGCAGCTACTCTACCTGGGGTCCATTAACATGTAGCAGCTACTCTACCTGGGGTCCATTAACATGTAGCAGCTACTCTTCCTGGGGTCCATTAACATGTAGCAGCTACTCTACCTGGGGTCCATTAACATGTAGCAGCTACTCTACCTGGGGTCCATTAACATGTAGCAGCTACTCTACCTGGGGTTCATTAACTACTGAACATGTAGCAGCTACTCTACCTGGGGTCCATTAACATGTAGCAGCTACTCTACCTGGGGTCCATTAACATGTAGCAGCTACTCTTCCTGGGGTCCATTAACATGTAGCAGCTACTCTACCTGGGGTCCATTAACTACTGAACATGTAGCAGCTACTCTACCTGGGGTCCATTAACATGTAGCAGCTACTCTACCTGGGGTCCATTAACATGTAGCAGCTACTCTACCTGGGGTCCATTAACATGTAGCAGCTACTCTACCTGGGGTCCATTAACATGTAGCAGCTACTCTTCCTGGGGTCCATTAACATGTAGCAGCTACTCTTCCTGGGGTCCATTAACATGTAGCAGCTACTCTACCTGGGGTCCATTAACATGTAGCAGCTACTCTACCTGGGGTTCATTAACTACTGAACATGTAGCAGCTACTCTACCTGGGGTCCATTAACATGTAGCAGCTACTCTTCCTGGGGTCCATTAACATCCAGCGGTCCACACAAAACGTACACATACATGACACAGAACATTCAATTTAAAACATTAAAAAAATATATATGAATAAAATAAGAGTTATATATGGGAAAGACACCAAGAGACAAAAATAATATTTACACAGTATTCATATATGCATCTTGTTAAATACAGTTACATCAGAGCTTTAAGAAAGAGAGCAGCTTCGATACAATGTTGTTTATTGTTGTTGTTTATTGTTGTTGTTTATTGTTGTTGTTTATTGTTGTTGTTTATTGTTGTTGTTTATTGTTGTTGTTTATTGTTGTTGTTTATTGTTGTTGTTTATTGGTGTGTATTGTTGTTGTTTATTGTTGTTGTTTATTGGTGTTGTTTATTGGTGTTGTTTATTGGTGTTGTTTATTGTTGTTTATTATTGTTGTTTTTTATTGTTGTTTTTTATTGTTGTTTTTTATTGTTGTTTTTTAAGCTCAACGTGCTTTTTGCCTGAGTTTCCTCCGGTGGCAGAGCAGTCCGTGGTGACATGGTTCTATACATAGTGACACATTAAGTCTGTTTGTGGTTTGGGTACAGTGCAGAAACCCCTTAGTGGTGTTTCTGCCGGGTGTGTCTGTCTGTTTTGAAGTGTATACAAATTGACTATACAAGTTGTTAGGTGTTTTCAACAGTCGGTTTCTTAAAAAGAGTAGAAGAGAAGTAGTTTTAATTTCACCTCAACCAGGAAATACCATCATGCACGTTGTTAGTTCTGTTTGTGTGGTGAAATTGTGCTGTTCTGAGTCAACTGCAGCTTTTGACAGGTCTTTCTTTACTGTACCTGACCATGTTACCAGTCATCAAGACGGGACAAGACCACAGCCTCAACTACTAGTACGGTTGATCTGTGTCAAAAAGAGATGTTTTTATAACAGACGTGCCTCTCGCCATCTTCACAACAACTTTGTCAATATGACTTGACTGCGATAACTGACGTTTCCAGTAGTGAGTTAAATGGGTCCTTCACATCAGTTGTTGGAAGAGGTCTCCAGTTTATCAGTATACTGGTGTAGCTATGCACAGCAGTTGCTAGGCAACTTGGTAACTGGCAGCAAGCAACATGAGCTCTTGAAAAAGATATTGAAAATGTTGACAATTTTTGTAACTTTGTTAACATAATTAGAAAAACAAGAGTTGTCATTAAACCGCTAACCACAGAGGACCTCTGAAATACCAATAAGCCAATGTGCTATTAGCGTTGGCAAAATAAAGAAACCAAGCTTGGAACACACGCTAATGTCCTAATGAAGGACCAAATCATTCACACGCAGGTGCAGCTTTTGAAAATAAAAACTGGGCGTGAAATGAATATACATCTACGGACGTTACAACAACCAAAGCAAAGGGAGAACCCAGAGATGTTTTATGACTTCAGTGGACCTGCAGTCTGGCACTCTGCAATCACTGCTGCCCTACCCTATACCAGGAAGGAACTCTATCACTGCTGCCCTACCCTATACCAGGAAGGAACTCTATCACTGCTGCCCTACCCTATACCAGGAAGGAACTCTATCACTGCTGCCCTACCCTATACCAGGAAGGAACTCTGCAATCACTGCTGCCCTACCCTATACCAGGAAGGAACTCTATCACTGCTGCCCTACCCTATACCAGGAAGGAAGTCTATCACTGCTGCCCTACCCTATACCAGGAAGGAAGTCTATCACTGCTGCCCTACCCTATACCAGGAAGGAACTCTATCACTGCTGCCCTAAACTATACCAGGAAGGAACTCTATCACTGCTGCCCTACCCTATACCAGGAAGGAACTCTATCACTGCTGCCCTACCCTATACCAGGAAGGAACTCTATCACTGCTGCCCTACCCTATACCAGGAAGGAACTCTATCACTGCTGCCCTACCCTATACCAGGAAGGAACTCTATCACTGCTGCCCTACCCTATACCAGGAAGGAAGTCTATCACTGCTGCCCTACCCTATACCAGGAAGGAACTCTATCACTGCTGCCCTAAACTATACCAGGAAGGAACTCTATCACTGCTGCCCTACCCTATACCAGGAAGGAACTCTATCACTGCTGCCCTACCCTATACCAGGAAGGAAGTCTATCACTGCTGCCCTAAACTATACCAGGAAGGAACTCTATCACTGCTGCCCTACCCTATACCAGGAAGGAACTCTGCTGTCACTGCTGCCCTACCCTATACCAGGAAGGAACTCTATCACTGCTGTCCTAAACTATACCAGGAAGGAACTCGATCACTGCTGCCCTAAACTATACCAGGAAGGAACTCGATCACTGCTGCCCTACCCTATACCAGGAAGGAACTCTGCTGTCACTGCTGCCCTAAACTATACCAGGAAGGAACTCTGCTGTCACTGCTGCCCTAAACTATACCAGGAAGGAACTCTATCACTGCTGCCCTACCCTATACCAGGAAGGAAGTCTATCACTGCTGCCCTACCCTATACCAGGAAGGAACTCTATCACTGCTGCCCTACCCTATACCAGGAAGGAACTCTATCACTGCTGCCCTAAACTATACCAGGAAGGAACTCTATCACTGCTGCCCTACCCTATACCAGGAAGGAACTCTATCACTGCTGCCCTACCCTATACCAGGAAGGAACTCTATCACTGCTGCCCTAAACTATACCAGGAAGGAACTCTATCACTGCTGCCCTAAACTATACCAGGAAGGAACTCTATCACTGCTGCCCTAAACTATACCAGGAAGGAACTCTATCACTGCTGCCCTAAACTATACCAGGAAGGAAGTCTATCACTGCTGCCCTACCCTATACCAGGAAGGAACTCTATCACTGCTGCCCTAAACTATACCAGGAAGGAACTCTATCACTGCTGCCCTAAACTATACCAGGAAGGAACTCTATCACTGCTGCCCTACCCTATACCAGGAAGGAAGTCTATCACTGCTGCCCTACCCTATACCAGGAAGGAAGTCTATCACTGCTGCCCTAAACTATACCAGGAAGGAACTCTGCAATCACTGCTGCCCTACCCTATACCAGGAAGGAACTCTATCACTGCTGCCCTACCCTATACCAGGAAGAAACTCTATCACTGCTGCCCTAAACTATACCAGGAAGGAAGTCTATCACTGCTGCCCTAAACTATGCCAGGAAGGAAGTCTATCACTGCTGCCCTACCCTATACCAGGAAGGAACTCTATCACTGCTGCCCTACCCTATACCAGGAAGGAACTCTATCACTGCTGCCCTACCCTATACCAGGAAGGAACTCTATCACTGCTGCCCTACCCTATACCAGGAAGGAACTCTATCACTGCTGCCCTAAACTATACCAGGAAGGAACTCGATCACTGCTGCCCTAAACTATACCAGGAAGGAACTCTATCACTGCTGCCCTACCCTATACCAGGAAGGAACTCTATCACTGCTGCCCTAAACTATACCAGGAAGGAACTCAATCACTGCTGCCCTAAACTATACCAGGAAGGAAGTCTATCACTGCTGCCCTACCCTATACCAGGAAGGAACTCTGCTGTCACTGCTGCCCTACCCTATACCAGGAAGGAACTCTATCACTGCTGCCCTACCCTATACCAGGAAGGAAGTCTATCACTGCTGCCCTAAACTATACCAGGAAGGAACTCTGCTGTCACTGCTGCCCTAAACTATACCAGGAAGGAACTCTGCAATCACTGCTGCCCTAAACTATACCAGGAAGGAACTCTATCACTGCTGCCCTACCCTATACCAGGAAGGAACTCTATCACTGCTGCCCTAAACTATACCAGGAAGGAACTCTGCTGTCACTGCTGCCCTACCTTATAGTTGTTGTAGGGAATAGGGTGCCATAGAGCCCTGATCTAAAGTAGTGCCCTATATCGGGATTTGGGATGTACAGGGTGCCATTTGGCATGTACAGGGTGTCATTTGCCATGTACAGGGTGTCATTTGGCATGTACAGGGTGTCATTTGGCATGTACAGGGTGTCATTTGGCATGTACAGGGTGTCATTTGGCATGTACAGGGTGTACCAGCCAGTCAGCTACACTCCACTCTGATGTTGTTTACAAATAAAAATGATACAGAAAGGTCTGGCAACCTCCTCTCCAACCCCCTCTCTCCCCTCATCTTGTCCGTTCTCCTCTCCAACCCCCTCTCCCCTCATCTTGTCCCGTTCTCCTCTCCAACCCCCTCTCTCCCCCCATCTTGTCCCGTTCTCCTCTCCAACCCCCTCTCTCCCCTCATCTTGTCCCGTTCTCCTCTCCAACCCCCTCTCTCCCCTCATCTTGTCCCGTTCTCCTCTCCAACCCCCTCTCTCCCCTCATCTTGTCCCGTTCTCCTCTCCAACCCCCTCTCTCCCCTCATCTTGTCCCGTTCTCCTCTCCAACCCCCTCTTTCCCCTCTTCTTGTCCCGTTCTCCTCTCCAACCCCCTCTCTCCCCTCATCTTGTCCCGTTCTCCTCTCCAACCCCCTCTCTCCCCTCATCTTGTCCTGTTCTCCTCTCCAACCCCCTCTCTCCCCCCATCTTGTCCCGTCCACCTCTCCAACCCCCTCTCTCCCCCCCATCTTGTCCCGTTCTCCTCTCCAACCCCCCTCGCTCCCTCATCTTGTCCCGTTCTCCTCTCCAACCCCCTCTCTCCCCTCATCTTGTCCCGTTCTCCTCTCCAACCCCCCCCCCCCTCCCCTCATCTTGTCCCGTTCTCCTCTCCAACCCCCCCCCCCCCTCATCTTGTCCCGTTCTCCTCTCCAACCCCCTCTCTCCCCTCATCTTGTCCCGTTCTCCTCTCCAACCCCCTCTCTCCCCTCATCTTGTCCCGTTCTCCTCTCCAACCCCCTCTCTCCCCTCATCTTGTCCCGTTCTCCTCTCCAACCCCCTCTCTCCCCTCATCTTGTCCCGTTCTCCTCTCCAACCCCCTCTTTCCCCTCTTCTTGTCCCGTTCTCCTCTCCAACCCCCTCTCTCCCCTCATCTTGTCCCGTTCTCCTCTCCAACCCCCTCTCTCCCCTCATCTTGTCCTGTTCTCCTCTCCAACCCCCTCTCTCCCCCCATCTTGTCCCGTCCACCTCTCCAACCCCCTCTCTCCCCCCATCTTGTCCCGTTCTCCTCTCCAACCCCCTCGCTCCCCTCATCTTGTCCCGTTCTCCTCTCCAACCCCCTCTCTCCCCTCATCTTGTCCCGTTCTCCTCTCCAACCCCCCCCCCTCCCCTCATCTTGTCCCGTTCTCCTCTCCAACCCCCCCCCCCCCCCTCATCTTGTCCCGTTCTCCTCTCCAACCCCCTCTCTCCCCTCATTTTGTCCCGTTCTCCTCTCCAACCCCCTCTCTCCCCTCATTTTGTCCCGTTCTCCTCTCCAACCCCATCTCTCCTCTGCTTGTTCTTTCTCCTCTCCAACCCCCTTCATTTTGCTGGACCCCAGGAAGAGTAGCTGCTGCCTTGGCAGGAACTAATAGGGATCCATAATAAACCCCAGGAAGAGTAGCTGCTGCCTTGACAGGAACTAATGGGGATCCATAATAAACCACAGGAAGAGTAGCTGCTGCCTTGGCAGGATCTAATGGGGATCCATAATAAACCCCAGGAAGAGTAGCTGCTGCCTTGGCAGGAACTAATGGGGATCCATAATAAACCCCAGGAAGAGTAGCTGCTGCCTTGGCAGGAACTAATGGGGATCCATAATATATACAAATACAACCCCCTCTCTCCCCTGCTTGCTCTTTCTCCTCTGCCTCTCACTTCTCTCCAGGTGAGTTGATTGATCCTCCTTTGACTTCAGAGCCGTTAAACTTCATCTCCCAGCAGGCACCTCTCACCCACTGAGCTTTTAACCCAGACATTAGCTTTAATCAACACCCTCCCTCTTTACCTCCGATACTCTTCTCTCTCCTCCCTTTCCATCCTCTCTCCTCCCTTTCCATTCCTCTCCCTCACTCATATACCAGTGGGAACAGCTGTCTGTCTCCTTGATCTAAATACTAACCTTTCACCCCCCCTCTATGGTTCGATCCATCCCCCAGGAGGCCATGTGAGAGGTGGGAGGTCGAGGCTAACCACTTCCTCCCCAGGTTTTGTTTTTTAGTAGGGAAATTGGGAGGATTGTAATTTTCCTGGGTGGTAATTGATCACTTGAGGCCTTTCAATGGAAGCGTCCTCTCCTCCTCGCTCTTCACCCTGTCCCCCCTCTTCTAAAGCCCCTGGCATGTCCACCATGTCCCCACTCTTCTAAAGCCCCTGGCATGTCCCCCCTCTTCTAAAGTCCCTGGCATGTCCCTCCTCTTCTAAAGCCCCTGGCATGTCCACCATGTCCCCCCTCTTCTAAAGACCCTGGCATGTCCCCCCCTCTTCTAAAGCCCCTGGCATGTCCACCCTGTCCCCCCTCTTCTAAAGCCCCTGGCATGTCCACCATGTTTCACTCTCTCTGAACAGTAAACATCACACTTACAAAAGTTTCAAGTTAATAGAGACATTTCAAATGTCATATTATGTCTATATACAGTGTTATAATGATGTGCAAATAGTTAAAGTACACAAGATAAAATATATAAACATAAATATGGGTTGTATTTACAATGGTGTTTGTTCTTCACTGGTTGCCCTTTTCTTGTGGCAACAGGTCACACATCTTGCTGCTGTGATGTCACACTGTGGTATTTCACCCAGTAGATATGGGAGTTTATCAAAATATCAAATTCTTTGTGGATCTGTGTAATCTGAGGGAAATATGTCTCTCTAATATGGTCATACATTTGGCAGGAGGTTAGGAAGTTCAGCTCAGTTTCCTCCTCATTTTGTGGGCAGTGAGCACATAGCCTGTCTGCTCTTGAGAGCCATGTCTGCCTACGGAGGCCTTTCTCAATAGCAAGGCTATGCTCACTAAGTCTGTACATAGTCAAACCTTTCCTTAAGTTTGGGTCAGTCACAGGGGTCAGGTATTCTGCCACTGTGTACTCTCTGTTTAGGGCCAAATAACCTTCCAGTTTGCTCTGTTTTTTTGTAAATTCTTTCCAATGTGTCAAGTAATTATCTTTTTGTTTTCTCATGATTTGGTTGGGTCTAATTGTGCTGCTGTCCTGGGGCTCTGTGGGGTGTGTTTGTGAACAGAGCCCCAGGACCAGCTTGCTTAGGGGACTCTTCTCCAGGTTCATCTCTCTGTAGGTGATGGCTTTGTTATGGAAGGTTTGGGAATCGCCTCCTTTAAGGTGGTTGTAGAATTGAATGTCTCTATTCTGGATTTTGATAATTAGTGGGTATCGGACTAATTCTGTTCTGCCTGCATTGTTTGGTGTTTTATGTTGTACACTGAGGATATTTTTGCAGAAATTCTGAATGCAGAGTCTCAATTTGGTGTTTGTCCCATTTTGTGAAGTCTTGGTTGGTGAGCGGACCCCAGACCTCACAACCATAAAGGGCATTGGGTTTAACTGACTCAAGTATTTTTGCCAGATCCTAATTGGTATATCGAATTTTATGTTCATTTTGATGGCATAGAAGGCCCTTCTTGCCTTGTCTCTCAGATCGTTCACAGCTTTGTGGAAGTTACCTGTGGCGCTGATGTTTAGGCCGAGGTATGTATAGTTTTTTGTGTGCTCTAGGACAACGGTGTCTAGATGGAATTTGTATTTGTGGTCCTGGTGACTGGACCTTTTTTGGAACACCATTATTTTGGTCTTACTGACATTTACTGTTAGGACCCAGGTCTGACAGAATCTGTGCATAATATCTAGGTGCTGCTGTAGGCCCTCCTTGGTTGGGGACAGAAGCACCAGATCATCAGCAAACAGGAGACATTTGACTTCTCGCTCGCTCGTCCGTCCGTCCTAGCTCAGTGTGTTAACCTCTCTCTCTCTCTCTCTCTCTGTCCTAGCTCAGTGTGTTAACCCCTCTCTCTCCCTCCTGTCCTAGCTCAGTGTGTTAACCCCTCTCTCTCTCTCTCTCTCTCTCTCTCTCTCTCCTGTCCTAGCTCAGTGTGTTAACCCCTCTCTCCTGTCCTAGCTCAGTGTGTTAACCCCTCTCTCTCCCTCCTGTCCTAGCTCAGTGTGTTAACCCCTCTCTCTCCTGTCCTAGCTCAGTGTGTTAACCCCTCTCTCCTGTCCTAGCTCAGTGTGTTAACCCCTCTCTCTCCCTCCTGTCCTAGCTCAGTGTGTTAACCCCTCTCTCTCTCTCTCCTGTCCTAGCTCAGTGTGTTAACCCCCTCTCTCCTGTCCTAGCTCAGTGTGTTAACCCCTCTCTCTCTCCTGTCCTAGCTCAGTGTGTTAACCCCTCTCTCTCTCTCTCCTGTCCTAGCTCAGTGTGTTAACCCCTCTCTCCTGTCCTAGCTCAGTGTGTTAACCCCTCTCTCTCCCTCCTGTCCTAGCTCAGTGTGTTAACCCCTCTCTCTCTCTCTCCTGTCCTAGCTCAGTGTGTTAACCCCCTCTCTCCTGTCCTAGCTCAGTGTGTTAACCCCTCTCTTTCTCTCTCCTGTCCTAGCTCAGTGTGTTAACCCCTCTCTCTCTCTCCTGTCCTAGCCTCAGTGTGTTACCCCTCTCTCTCTCTCCTGTCCTAGCTCAGTGTGTTAACCCCTCTCTCTCTCTCTCTCTCTCTCTCTCTCCTGTCCTAGCTCAGTGTGTTAACCCCTCTCTCTGTCCTAGCTCAGTGTGTTAACCCCTCTCTCTCTCTCCTGTCCTAGCTCAGTGTGTTAACCCCTCTCTCCTGTCCTAGCTCAGTGTGTTAACCCCTCTCTCTCTCTCCTGGTCCTAGGCTCAGTGTGTTAACCCCTCTCTCTCTCTCCTGTCCTAGCTCAGTGTGTTAACCCCTCTCTCCAGTCCTAGCTCAGTGTGTTAACCCCTCTCTCTCTCTCTCCTGTCCTAGCTCAGTGTGTTAACCCCTCTCTCTCCCTCCTGTCCTAGCTCAGTGTGTTAACCCCCTCTCTCTCTCTCTCTCCTGTCCTAGCTCAGTGTGTTAACCCCTCTCTCTCTCTCCTGTCCTAGCTCAGTGTTAACCCCTCTCTCCCCCTCCTGTCCTAGCTCAGTGTGTTAACCCCTCTCTCTCTCTCTCTCTCTCTCTCTCTCTCTCTCTCTCTCCTGTCCTAGCTCAGTGTGTTAACCCCTCTCTCCTGTCCTAGCTCAGTGTGTTAACCCCTCTCTCTCCTGTCCTAGCTCAGTGTTTAACCCCTCTCTCTCTCTCCTGTCCTAGCTCAGTGTGTTAAACCCCTCTCTCTCTCTCTCTCTTTCCTGTCCTAGCTCAGTGTGTTAACCCCTCTCTCTCTCTCCTGTCCTAGCTCAGTGTGTTAACCCCTCTCTCCTGTCCTAGCTCAGTGTGTTAACCCCTCTCTCCTGTCCTAGCTCAGTGTGTTAACCCCTCTCTCCTGTCCTAGCTCAGTGGTGTTAACCCCTCTCTCCTGTCCTAGCTCAGTGTGTTAACCCCTCTCTCCTGTCCTAGCTCAGTGTGTTAACCCCTCTCTCCTGTCCTAGCTCAGTGTGTTAACCCCTCTCTCCTGTCCTAGCTCAGTGTGTTAACCCCTCTCTCCTGTCCTAGCTCAGTGTGTTAACCTCTCTCTCTCTTACCTGTGGCGCTGATGTTTAGGCCGAGGTATGTATAGTTTTTTGTGTGCTCTAGGACAACGGTGTCTAGATGGAATTTGTATTTGTGGTCCTGGTGACTGGACCTTTTTTGGAACACCATTATTTTGGTCTTACTGACATTTACTGTTAGGACCCAGGTCTGACAGAATCTGTGCATAATATCTAGGTGCTGCTGTAGGCCCTCCTTTGGTTGGGGACAGAAGCACCAGATCATCAGCAAACAGGAGACATTTGACTTCTCGCTCGCTCGTCCGTTCCGTCCTAGCTCAGTGTGTTAACCTCTCTCTCTCTCTCTCTGTCCTAGCTCAGTGTGTTAACCCCTCTCTCTCCCTCCTGTCCTAGCTCAGTGTGTTTAACCCCTCTCTCTCTCTCTCTCTCTCTCTCTCTCTCTCTCCTGTCCTAGCTCAGTGTGTTAACCCCTCTCTCCATGTCCTAGCTCAGTGTGTTAACCCCTCTCTCTCCCTCCTGTCCTAGCTCAGTGTGTTAACCCCTCTCTCTCCTGTCCTAGCTCAGTGTGTTAACCCCTCTCTCCTGTCCTAGCTCAGTGTGTTAACCCCTCTCTCTCCCTCCTGTCCTAGCTCAGTGTGTTAACCCCTCTCTCTCTCTCTCCTGTCCTAGCTCAGTGTGTTAACCCCTCTCTCCTGTCCTAGCTCAGTGTGTTAACCCCTCTCTCTCTCCTGTCCTAGCTCAGTGTGTTAACCCCTCTCTCTCTCTCTCCTGTCCTAGCTCAGTGTGTTAACCCCTCTCTCCTGTCCTAGCTCAGTGTGTTAACCCCTCTCTCTCCCTCCTGTCCTAGCTCAGTGTGTTAACCCCTCTCTCCTGTCCTAGCTCAGTGTGTTAACCCCTCTCTCTCCCTCCTGTCCTAGCTCAGTGTGTTAACCCCTCTCTCTCTCTCTCCTGTCCTAGCTCAGTGTGTTAACCCCTCTCTGCCTGTCCTAGCTCAGTGTGTTAACCCCTCTCTTTCTCTCTCCTGTCCTAGGCTCAGTGTGTTAACCCCTCTCTCTTTCTCTCCTGTTCCTAGCTCAGTGTGTTACCCCTCTCTCTCTCTCCTGTCCTAGCTCAGTGTGTTAACCCCTCTCTCTCTCTCTCTCTCTCTCCTGTCCTAGCTCAGTGTGTTAAACCCTCTCTCCTGTCCTAGCTCAGTGTGTTAACCCTCTCTCTCTCCCTGTCCTTAGCTCAGTGTGTTAACCCCTCTCTCCTTGTCCTAAGCTCAGTGTGTTAACCCCTCTCTCTCTCTCCGTGTCCTAGCTCCGTGTGGTTAACCCCTCTCTCTTCTCCCGTCCTAGCTCAGTGTGTTAACCCCTCTCCTCCAGTCCTAGCTCAGTGTGTTAACCCCTCTCTCTCTCTCTCACTGTCCTAGCTCAGTGTGTTAACCCCTCTCTCTCGCCTCCTGTCGCTAGTTCAGTGTGTTAACCCCTCTCTCGTCTCTCTCTCCTGTCCTAGCTCAGTGTGTTAACCCCTCTCTCTCTCTCCTGTCCTTAGCCTGCAGTGTTAACCCCTCTCTCCCCCTCCTGCCTAGCTCAGCTGTGTTAACCCCTCTCTCTCTCTCTCTCTCTCTCTCTCTCTCTCTCTCTCTCCTGTCCTAGCTCCAGTGTGTTAACCCCTTCTTCTCCTGTCCTAGCTCAGTGTGTTAACCCCTCTCTCTCCTGTCCTAGCTCAGTGTGTTAACCCCTCTCTCTCTCTCCTGTCCTAGCTCAGTGTGTTAACCCCTCTCTCTCTCTCTCTCTCTCTCCTGTCCTAGCTCAGTGTGTTAACCCCTCTCTCTCTCTCCTGTCCTAGCTCAGTGTGTTAACCCCTCTCTCCTGTCCTAGCTCAGTGTGTTAACCCCTCTCTCCTGTCCTAGCTCAGTGTGTTAACCCTCTCTCCTGTCCTAGCTCAGTGTGTTAACCCCTCTCTCCTGTCCTAGCTCAGTGTGTTAACCCCTCTCTCCTGTCCTAGCTCAGTGTGTTAACCCCTCTCTCCTGTCCTAGCTCAGTGTGTTAACCCCTCTCTCCTGTCCTAGCTCAGTGTGTTAACCCCTCTCTCCTGTCCTAGCTCAGTGTGTTAACCCCTCTCTCCTGTCCTAGCTCAGTGTGTTAACCCCCTCTCTCCTGTCCTAGCTCAGTGTGTTAACCTCTCTCTCTCTCTCTCTCTCTCTGTCCTAGCTCAGTGTGTTAACCCCTCTCTCTCCCTCCTGTCCTAGCTCAGTGTGTTAACCCCTCTCTCTCTCTCCTGTCCTAGCTCAGTGTTTTAACCCCTCTCTCTCTCTCTCCTGTCCTAGCTCAGTGTGTTAACCCCTCTCTCTCCTGTCCTAGCTCAGTGTGTTAACCCCTCTCTCTCTCTCTCCTGTCCTAGCTCAGTGTGTTAACCCCTCTCTCTCTCTCTCCTGTCCTAGCTCAGTGTGTTAACCCCTCTCTCTCTCTCTCCTGTCCTAGCTCAGTGTGTTAACCCCTCTCTCCTGTCCTAGCTCAGTGTGTTAACCCCCTCTCTCTCTCTCTCCTGTCCTAGCTCAGTGTGTTAACCCCTCTCTCTCTCTCTCCTGTCCTAGCTCAGTGTGTTAACCCCTCTCTCTCCCTCCTGTCCTAGCTCAGTGTGTTAACCCCCTCTCTCCTGTCCTAGCTCAGTGTGTTAACCCCTCCTCTCTCTCTCTCTCTCTCTCCTGTCCTAGCTCAGTGTGTTAACCCTCTCTCCTGTCTAGCTCAGTGTGTTAACCCCTCTCTCTCTCTCTCTCCTGTCCTAGCTCAGTGTGTTAACCCCTCTCTCTCTCTCTCTCTCCTGTCCTAGCTCAGTGTGTTAACCCCCCTCTCTCTCTCTCTCTCTCCTGTCCTAGCTCAGTGTGTTAACCCCTCTCTCTCTCTTCTCTCTCTCTCTCTCTCTCTCCCTCCTGTCCTAGCTCAGTGTGTTAACCCCTCTCTCTCTCCTGTCCTAGCTCAGTGTGTTAACCCCTCTCTCTCTCTCCTGTCCTAGCTCAGTGTGTTAACCCCTCTCTCCTGTCCTAGCTCAGTGTGTTAACCCCTCTCTCTCTCTCTCTCTCTCCCTCCTGTCCTAGCTCAGTGTGTTAACCCCTCTCTCTGTCCTAGCTCAGTGTGTTAACCCCCCTCTCTCTCTCTCTCTCCTGTCCTAGCTCAGTGTGTTAACCCCTCTCTCTCTCTCTCTCCTGTCCTAGCTCAGTGTGTTAACCCCTCTCTCTCTCTCTCTCTCTCTCTCCCTCCTGTCCTAGCTCAGTGTGTTAACCCCTCTCTCTCTCTCTGTCCTAGCTCAGTGTGTTAACCCCTCTCTCTCTCTCCTGTCCTAGCTCAGTGTGTTAACCCCTCTCTCTCTCTTGTCCTAGCTCAGTGTGTTAACCCCTCTCTCTCTCTCTCTCTCTCCTGTCCTAGCTCAGTGTGTTAACCCCTCTCTCCTGTCCTAGCTCAGTGTGTTAACCCCTCTCTCTCTCTCCTGTCCTAGCTCAGTGTGTTAACCCCTCTCTCTCCTCCTGTCCTAGCTCAGTGTGTTAACCCCTCTCTCCTGTCCTAGCTCAGTGTGTTACCCCTCTCTCTCTCTCCTGTCCTAGCTCAGTGTGTTAACCCCTCTCTCCTGTCCTAGCTCAGTGTGTTAACCCCTCTCTCTCCTCTCTCTCTCCTGTCCTAGCTCAGTGTGTTAACCCCTCTCTCTCTCTCTCTCTCTCCTGTCCTAGCTCAGTGTGTTACCCCTCTCTCTCTCCTGTCCTAGCTCAGTGTGTTAACCCTCTCTCTCTCTCTCTCTCCCTCCTGTCCTAGCTCAGTGTGTAACCCCTCCTCTCTCTCTCTCTCTCTCCCTCCTATCCTAGCTCAGTGTGTTAACCCCTCTCTCTCTCTCCTCTCTCTCTCTCTCCCTCCTCTGTCCTAGCTCAGTGTGTTACCCCTCTCTCTCTCTCTCTCTCTCCTGTCCTAGCTCAGTGTGTTAACCCCTCTCTCTCTCTCTCTCTCTCTCTCTCTCTCTCTCTCCTGTCCTAGCTCAGTGTGTTAACCCTCTCTCTCTCCTGTCCTAGCTCAGTGTGTTAACCCCTCTCTCTCTCTCCTGTCCTAGCTCAGTGTGTTAACCCCTCTCTCCTGTCCTAGCTCAGTGTGTTAACCCCTCTCTCTCTCTCTCTCTCTCCCTCCTGTCCTAGCTCAGTGTGTTAACCCCTCTCTCCTGTCCTAGCTCAGTGTGTTAACCCCTCTCTCTCTCTCTCTCTCCTGTCCTAGCTCAGTGTGTTAACCCCTCTCTCTCTCTCCTGTCCTAGCTCAGTGTGTTAACCCCTCTCTCTCTCTCTCTCTCTTTCCTCCTGTCCTAGCTCAGTGTGTTACCCCTCTCTCTCTCTCCTGTCCTAGCTCAGTGTGTTAACCCCTCTCTCCTGTCCTAGCTCAGTGTGTTAACCCTCTCTCTCTCTGTCCTAGCTCAGTGTGTTAACCCCTCTCTCTCCTGTCCTAGCTCAGTGTGTTAACCCCTCTCTCTCTCTCCTGTCCTAGCTCAGTGTGTTAACCCCTCTCTCTCTCTCCTGTCCTAGCTCAGTGTGTTAACCCCTCTCTCTCCTGTCCTAGCTCAGTGTGTTAACCCCTCTCTCTCTCTCTCCTGTCCTAGCTCAGTGTGTTAACCCCCTCTCTCTCTCTCCTGTCCTAGCTCAGTGTGTTAACCCCTCTCTCTCTCTCTCTCCTGTCCTAGCTCAGTGTGTT